>NC_041384.1:365395000-365427962 GCF_002162155.2 Triticum dicoccoides | reverse complement strand
TTATCTCCCCCTCTCATCCTCTCTCTCTCCCGCAGATCTAATCCAGCGCCGCCGCCGCCGTCACCCTTTGCCTGCAGGTCGCCGCCGCCGCCAGGGAAGCTCGCCTCCATGCCCGCACCTCGGTCCCACGGGATACGAGATGAGGAGGTTTGGGCACGATTGACGCGGGAGGATGCACGAGCGTGGAGGCGGCTAGGGCGATAGAGATGCGGGAAGTGGGCTCGCGAGATATTTTGCCAGTCCATCTCCTCTCTCCAACCGCAGACGGAGGTGAGGCACGCAGGACGCGCACACGATGCATCGGTCAGCCAGGGGTCCACGCGAACATGCCCCAGCCAACCCGGCGCAGTCCGCACAACCAACCAACATGACGAAGTCCGTGCAGTTGACGAGCGGGACCAGCAGCAGGACCGGCCCACCTGTCATCGCAATAGAAGAGATGCTGGTGCATAAGCCAGGTACACATGCACCGGCCGAGCCCTGCGTAGCTGCTCCCATAACGCACGACGTGGGCACAGCGGACGAGGCAAGCAGCGTGCGTGCGAGCGGCAGCCCCAGGCACGTTTGACCCGAGAGAAACACTGTGGGACGTGCATCCAGTTCAACCGATGAGCGGGGGCAGCAGCAGTACAGGTCCACCCGTCATCAGTCCAGCGCAGGTGCGGGCGCAAAAACCAGGTATATATGTGTCGGCCGAGCAGCGCATAACCCACGCAGCGCCCATGACGCGGCCTTCGCGCACACGCGGCGCGACAGGAGAGGCTGCCCCGCGCACCGAAGAAACCGACATCCAGCCAATCAAACCGAGCGCGAGCCCCAAAGGTCATTCCCCGCCCATGATCTACCGCAGGTCAAAACGCAGAGGTCAATTCCTAGCTAAGATCAAACGGTCAGGAACGAGAAAATGACTGCGTTGACCAGGATCGAACGACTATCGAAGGAAGAAATCGGGGGAGCGCCCTAGGAGCGAGTTGCCCAGCCTTATTATTGTTTTAAATAATGTAATCCCATAACATCCTATGATGCTAGTAGTAATAGTAAATAATAGCCTCACCCCTTCGCTAAGGAACGATCTACAGTTGAAAGGGACGAGGCCCTGCGGTTACTACGCTCTTATCTCCTCCTCGCCAGTTCCCCTCCCTCCGAAGAGAAGGCAGTTCGTCGTTACTCCCATGGATTCGCTAGGCGGTTCTCCTCCTCGTCGGGGCTGGGAGACCTTGGACGACGATCCTCAGGGAAAAATCGCACGCCGCTCCGACATCCTCACCGCCGCAAGACTCGGTGCTTCCTGCACCAACTTTTTCAAGATGGTGCTTAAAAAGGCTTGGGAAAAGGCCATGCTTGTTGGTCTTCCATGCGTCCTCGAGGAGAAGGTTCTTCTATGGGACAATCCTTCAAATAGTCCACCGCTCCTTGGCCATGGTTGCACGTTCACTCCACTAGAGTTGCCGACATTGAGAGGTAGTCGGATTTTGTCCGATGAGCAGGTCAGTAATGGAGTTTGATCATGTAGTACTTAGTTATTCCATTTCCATCCCATAATTTCTCCGCTGCCCACCGTCTTATATATAGGTCTGGGTTGGTGCCAACGAAGATTGGCTTGCATAGCTCTGGCCGGATACCACCATCATTTTGCACAACATCCACAACAGTGCGACCGTTCCGGTAGACCCCTTCTCCACCATTGGGATCGACCTTCCGGACTGGCTGGGCTTGAATACATATGATGATGCCTACATGAGATTGAAGAAGATAGCAATTGCGGACCCGCTGACAAAGTGATGCGGCTACAACAATTACTATCTCATCGTGGTGTTCGACCTAAGGATTGCCATCAATGCAAGAGGCAGTAACGGCAGAGGCTGGCGCATGTTGGCGGCGGCAGATTTGTACCCCTACACGTTCGAAGACGTCGTGCGCCATCTAGGCCGCATCTTCGCGGTGACAAGCCTGGGGACTTGATTCATCTGGTTGCCATCCTATAGTATGGGAGATTACAAACGGAATGCACAAACCATTATTTGCATCCCTAACGGTACTCCATTATTTTGCAGGGACCAATCATCCCGCGATCAAAATAAGATCGCTGATCCTGGATGTGCATTTGCATCCGCGATTCGGTCTAACCTAGAACCTTGTAGCTGACTTTGTCATATTGGGATCAACTATCTTAGCAATCGCTACCCATGGTACCACTCATGTGCAACATGGTCACACAATCTACCATGATCATACCGTCACCATCTACCCAGATATTCCATTTTTTAACCCTCTCGCCTTGTCTTTCATTGATGTACTAGTACTCTACTTACGTACTAGTGGGAGTACTTTTTACCTTAGAGGACGCGTATAACTAGCTAGGCCCTTGAAAACTTGAACCCACTAGCTGCCACCATTTTTGTTTTTCCATGTCTTACTATCTCATCCATGTAGCCAAGAGTGGCTATATATAATAAGTCGGTTATTTTACTTCCTCTATACCGGAGTAGTGCTATTTATTGCATAGTATTACTGACCGCCATATTTGAGCACAACATTATTATGCATGGACCTTGACTATGTACGTCACCATGTGTCCAGATCTGAGATGCCGCGTGTACCAGATGAACGGCGCCGAGTTTGACCCCCGTGATGCTACATACGTGCCGAGGAAAACTCTTGGAGAGTACTCGCTTTTCATTGGGGACAGCTACCCCATTGTGAAGCAGATGCCACCTTCCGTGCACGACACGGAAGGCCTGCCATTCATGAAGCATGGTTGTGTTTTCAGTGCGCACCACTGGATGAACGACATGCTGGGACACGCTATCCCTGATTTATGCCGCTTCAGCTTGGATGAGTCTCCATCATGTGGAACCGGACCAGAAAGCTGCGACAATGATTCCCGTTGCCCACCGCTATGGATCAATGCCATCCATGAAGAACGCCTGGGATTGGAACCTGGAGGAGGGCGTGTAGCCCATCTATAATGTGTAAGTGGAGTACAGTAAATTGTGCACGGTAGCGCTGTGAATATATGTAGACTAGTCATGCACAAATTTATCACATGAATTGGAGATGAACTTGTGTGGCATACTGACATTTTTCCTTTAGAATTTATTACTAGTAAATGTGTTATGTGTACATGTAACTTGTGTGGTTGTTGCACGGGCTCCAACACGCTCTTTGAGAAAAAAGGTGGCACAACTTTGGATATATGTGACGTGGCGGCATCATACAGTAGTATCGTTCGCTATAGTTGTAGTACACTCCTACAAGGACGAAAACTCCTATAAAACCTTGCGCTTGGCTCTTTGCCTCTTCGGAAGGTTCAACAGTTCGTACTCGTGTGAACTTTGCACTTGGCTCTTCGCCTCTTCGAAAGGTCCAACAATGATCATACTACAGTACAATATGCTTCTGGCAATCTGACACCAATTGAACTGTTGCACGTCCACCACGAGGGCGAGGGTGACGGAGAGGGAGAGGGAGAGGGCGTTGTAGTCAAAACGCTCTCCTCGTCCTGCGAACCACCGCGTGCGTGGGCGAGGGAGAGGTGTAGTAAGCAAGCTTCTCCTTGTTCGGCGAGTTGATGGGACACATCAAAGCAGTACTAGTACTAGTCCATACTGCATCCTTTCCAGTTAATATGGCTTAATTTCAAACAAGAAAAATACACTGGCGGTCAATGTATGTAACAATACGCTCTTTACGGTCACTATATATAGTTTTGCAGTGATTATATGATCACTAGCTCATCGTAGAGCACCGTATTGCACCCTACTGACCGGCCACATAGTCGATGTGGCACTTTGTTGACTAGTTAAATTGTCACCTGGTTTCTGGGTCCCACCTTTCAGTTGGCCGAGCAAAGAAATTAGTTAAACGAAACTTTAAGCAGGCGCGACAGGTATCCAACCCTTGCGCGCGAACCACCTTGGTTGTGTATGTGACTCATGCACATGTACCCCCTCGGTCTTCCAACAAAGAGTGTACATCGGCTAAAAAACAAAGAGTGTGGTACATCTACACTTCCAATGCATTTAGCCTTTAATCTAAATCCATATTGATTGACTAATGCACCAACTTGTGCTCTAGGTATAGGCTACATGTCTATCCTTAATTACAGCATGCAACGACCTTCATTTAATCTTCTTCTCTCAATGGACGCATGCACACATAAGTCTGCTACTTTTGGTCGTTAATTCTGCCCTGGTCAATGTGTAAATCTCTAAATGTACAGTATTTCACGGACGTAGGGAGTAGGTTGAGAACTTGAGCGTGAGCATGTGTGTTGCGTCGTGTGCTGTGTGCCGCATGGGTGCGTTAGTGTTGCGTATGTCCATGTGTACGTGTGAGTGTTGCATGTTGCATGCATGCATGCATGCATGGGGCTCACTCCCTCCCATTGACATGTTCATATTTCAAGCTTCATCTGTTCCCTCCATATGGTGATACTCCCTCTGTTCCCAAATACAGAGTAAAATCCTCCCTCTGTTCCCAAACATGGAGTAAAATCCTCCCACTGTTTCCAAATATGGAGTATTTATCTTTCTAGAGATTTCAACAAGTGACTATGTACAGAGCAAAATGAGTGAAGTGAGTGTAGAGGCATAGGGATAATGTAGAAAGGAAGTCTTCGTGATCCATTATTCCCCGTCTCGGTCAGAGAGAACTATTCAACTAGTCTTCGCAGTGAAGTGACAATACACGCTGCAACAGATGGGACACTTAATTAATAAGCTGAACCAGCGTGTTGGTGTTACTAAATCAGCCTTACCCAGTACTTCCATCATGTTTGCCAGTAGAGCACGCTTGTGTCCTCCATTAACTGACATATGGGCCTTCTTGTGGTGGGCCCACATGTCATCGGTGTAACTATTTACACTCCGAAGGACGGTATATCCTCATAGTAGTAGTAGTAGAATTGAGATTTAATGCACTCTCTTCCCCGTCTTTCACTCTTCTTCCTCCTCTCTTCTTCTTCCTCTTCTCTTCCCCATCGTCGGCCGCACACCATTTCCCCCCGCTCACTGCTCGCCAGCCTGCGCTATCTTTTTTGGTAGCTTGCACGTACCATATCCCCCTGCTCACTGCTCGGCCACACGAGGAGAAGCTTCTTCGCTCGCCCGCTCGAATCCACTTCCCCGCTGGCTCGCAGGCACCGAAAACCCCAATGGCAAAATTGACTGACACACAGAGTCGCGATTGGAATTCCCTCCCCGATGTTCTCTTGGAGCAGATATGTAATCGTATGGACCTACTCAGCACCGTACGTCTGGCCGCATGCTCGGTGTCTTTGTACCGTCTACTCGTCTGCAACCGGCTGGCTCTTTTGAAGACACCCTGCTTGCTAATGCCCGATCCTCGCAGGTGGCCCAGACACCGACTTGACGATCCTATGGAGGTTGCCGTGGTGCCCCTCGACATGCTACCACTACCCGTCCACATGTCCTTCATGTGCGGCCACTACTAGGCGGGCATGAAGGCCAACTGGATCGTCCTCATCCACTAATCCAGTAGTCCGTGGCGTCTCGTGGATATCTACTCCCAGCGGGAGATCACCCTTCCATCATTGGATACCGCTGCCATCGAGCCTCGCGGCCCGCCGGACACTCCTGCCTACTATACACGAGACGCGTCAAGCTTTCGGCTCGACCTTTATTTGCTGAAAGTTGTAATCTGCGAAGTTCCCACACCATCAGAAGACTACATGGATTACAAGCTCATTGCCTTGTTTAACATGGGATTAGTCTATCTAGAATCCGGTCGCCATACATGGTTATGGCTCATCGTCAATCCTGTTGAGGCAACATTTTTGTCTGATGCTATAGTGCATGATGGCATCGTTTACGCGGTCGACGCACAGATTGGCTGCCTATACTTGTGGAATGTATCGTCGTGTAATTGTTCTATCTCATCTCATCTTTACCTTATGAATACGACTGCCTATTTATTTTTACAAAATTAGAATAGATAGTACGTCTATAACCACATCATTACTATATGTTCTTCTCATTTCTTAGATTTTTATGACCACTCATGTTATTGTTAGAGTTGATATGAGAATAATTGGCATTGAATGATTGTTAGAATAGATATTATGAGCATAACATCATGATTGATGTATGTTACTCTCATTTCCAAGATTTTTATAACAACGCATGTTATTGCTTAGAGTTGATATGAGAACAGTAGTAGTAAGTGCTATGGTAGAATATGAGTAGGCTCTGTTATAGCTGTTTTCCTCTCATTGTTACATGATGTTTGAACCATGACATATTGCCAGAATATGAAAGCCATTGGCTTATTATTTTTTAACTTGGGGTATGATTATGACCACGGCATTGCAATTCTCTGTCTATGATATGTGTCACTGTTATAATAATCTTAATTCCACACATACTCTGAACATGATTGTTTATTTTTGTCCTTTTGGTCTCCAATTTGAATTGTTGCAGCACACACAAATGCGCCAGCCTTCATGATTCCAGGACCTGCAATCATACCAGCCGATGGTTGGTGGTTTATCACTCGTTCAGCTGACGGCGGTCATTTGATGCTCATTCGCACGTACCAAATTGACCAAACCATTACATCAAACCACATGCAGTACAATGCCTGGGGTGTTCGTGACATTGATGGCTATGGCTGCTTCGTGTTCGAGAAAGATCCCAGCTCCGTTGGGCCAGGCATATTCAACTGGAGGCGGGTTTACAACCTCGGCAACCACTCCATGTTCCTCGGGCTCAATTATCCGATCATCCAACCAATCATCGATCATATCACGGTGATGATTACCGTGCTATGCAACTTCCATTCGACAGGGGGGACTGTGTTTACACATCATACCATGGGTTTCATGGATCACCATATCCAGAGATTCGTCGACACAACTTGTTGCCAGATAATCTTCAGTGTGTGAAAGGCATCAAGCTTCCATGCGATGGATGGCTTTTGCAAACCCGACATGCGCCGATGTGGTTCATGCCAACAACAAATATGCACAACTTGATTCGTACTGATATGTAGACTGAGCCGTGTATTCTGCTGCTGTAGCACGACCCTCTTTTGTTGAATATTATGTACTGTTGTTAGTTTGAAGCACTCCTCTGGTTTGAAGGATAGATACCTTTCTAGGATCAAGTGCATCCTAACTCACCTGCGCAGGATGTACTTATAATGATGATGGAGATGGTGTGCAGTATGTATGTATGTACATATATATATATATATATATATATATATATATATATATATCAATTAGGCTTCAAGTGCGTACTTGTTAGTTAAACCTATGGTTAAAATGTGACACTAAATACGACTAGTAAGTTGTACAGTAGCAGTAGTAATATACGTCGGTCAAATTATTCATCATGTCCACACATTGAATTGACGTGACAACACGCTGCGCATGAGGTGACACAAGAATCCCGGCGGCGTGTTCGGGTATTCTGGACTTCAGATTTGGAGTACCACTTATCTGTCAAAATCTTTCATCATTCACTTAGAACAGTCGATTGATCGGACATTGAGTACCATATAACTGGAATTAACCGATGCAAGTCGAAGAAGGATTGGCTAGTGCTGTCGGCTGGCATCAAGTTCGATTCCAAAGTGAGTGCTGACAGCGCAAGATCTCACCCTCTCATCGATTTATTCATACCAACCATCGACAGCGAGCACGACATATGCTAGACCCATCTTGAGAAACATCCAGGTAAGACACCGATTGGCCGTCTACTTGCACAAACATATTCCTTTGTTTATAGCTCTATTTTTATTTTTAGACACAAACCTGGTGAAGCAATTACAATTTGACAGTTAATAAAAAGTGAAACAAGTGACTACAACATGCCAAAGATGTTATGAAAATGCCAACTACGTATACTAAAACCTGTATTCAACAATACTGCAGGTATCACACTGAGTGGCCTAAGCAAGCATTTCTTCCAGCGCAATTCCAGGTTGTTCAAAAGGGCACGTGGACACGTCGCGAGATACAGTCGGAGTGCGGCATGCACGTGATGTGGCACAACACCGGTAATATCTTGCTGGTGATGGTCAACAGGCAGCAAAAAGGTTTTGGTGCTGCACACCAACAAGAACTTCGACCAGCAGGGGACCAACTGGGTGATGCACCAATACCACCTCGGAGACTTGGAGCAAGAGAAGGAGCGGGAGCTGGTCATCTGCAAGATTTTTTACCAGACGAACACTAGGGCCAGGAGTAAAAAGATTATAAGTTAGTTTGGTATTGGTACTTGTACTACCTTGTCGTCCGCAAGTTGGTATTGTTGTTAATGATCTTTTGGTATGAACTTGGCGTTTTCTTCCAATCATCATGCCGAGGGTCGACGTGGATATAAAGCTGGATCATTTGTTTCGAAACGAATTTTCAAGCACCTGATTTTTATTCGATGGGTAGCATAAGCACCCGCCATTCGAATTCCCAGTTCTCCAAATTTTTCGAAACAAGTGCATGCACTTATTATCATGATGAAAAAACAATATCCCTGCTGCATCCCAGTTATCAGTCTGTACTTGCAGAATTCTCTCGTTTATTGAGCACGTAATTGTTTTTTTAGGTCGAGCAAGTTTCAACTAGGCTGTAGACTACCCAGGTTTGGTTTTGTTTTTAACAAGCCCAGCCCACGACGATAAACGGGCACAAAGATCCAGCAGGTATCTACTGGCCTCTGGCCCGCCAGAGTTAGTTATATTTTGTCTTACAACATCCATAGGCAGTTTTTTACTGAATCAAACACACAGCCCAGTTCTATTTTCCTCTTGAAACGCATGTCCTACATCCGTTTTCTAATCTCTACCTATAGTTTTACTAGTTCATATACATGTATAATTATATTGAAAATACATAAAATTCCCTTTTCATATTTACGTCCTTATTTTTGTTGTTGTTTTCCCTCCCAGCGCTGATTTTTTTACCACTGGTTTTCCCTTAAACCAACTCAATTGTCCCACATCTTATTTGCTTACAAAAACAAAATGATTTTTTGGCAAATCAATAAGTTCTTAAAAAATGTTTATCATTTCGGGATTACAAAAGTTCGGACTCCACCGAAATATGCAAAATAAGGTTGAACTTTTTGACTGTGGTCCTGGGCAGAAAATGGGCTGTAATAAATTACTTAAGAAGTAGCAAATGGGCTGCAAATTATTAAAAAAAAATAAAAAATGGGCCCTATGTTGTCTGACACAGATTTGGAGGCTGACTTGTGGGCCTACTAAGTTCACGCGTACACAAGGTTTCTCAAAAAAGAAACTTAGTCAACAATCGACTCTACCAGCGTCAGACCGTCAGATGTCAATCTAACAGCAATCGTGCTTCTTCGGTTTCTGATCTTCCTGCCCCAGCCGCCCAAACCAGCACCGTCAGAACCGCCTGCTCCTGCCTCCCATGGCCGGCTGTGCTGCCGGGAAGGCCTCACGGCCCCATGATATACTCGCATCCCTGGCCTGTCCATCCCTCTAATCACCCACACCTCCTGTTATTTTCCAGCGACGACAGCCGAACCAGTCAACCCTCGTACTCTCCACCGCGTGGGCAGCCACTGTCGTGTCTTCCCCGGCTCCGTGCCGTTCCCTTCGTAGGCCTCGTCGTCGTCCACCACCTTGGTGCTCTCGGCTCGGCGTGGTCAACGAACGACACCCATTGGAAGTCGACTGTACATGGAGAGGCTGACAGCTGGGTCCACAGCCGCACACAGGAAATGCCTCCTTATTACATGCAAAATAATGATTCCTCCACCTGACATCTGGGACCCGCCGGAAGGGCCTCTGTATTTCGTGAAAAAACGTTCCCTTCGCTGAGAGGTCGGACCCATCAACTATATCTTCGCACACAAGGAAGTGCCTCCTTATTGCGCACAAAAAATTGAATACCCCCTGCCAGCTGGGACCCACCATAGTGGGAGGCTGATTTGTGGGCCTACTAAGTTGACGGGGACGGAGGGCTTTGTGAACTTAATCAATATCTGAACTATTCTAGCTCTAGTGACCGTATGATGTCCATCCAACAGCCGTAGTGCTTCTTCAACCTCTGGTCTTCTTGCTCCAGCCGCCCAAACCAGCGTCGGTTGTGCTGCGTGCTCCTGCCTCCCGTGGCCGGCTGTGATGCCACGGAGGCCTCACCGCCCCCTACTACTCCCACCGCTGGCCAGGCCATCCCTCTACTCATCCACACCCCCTGTTATTCTGCGGCGACGACAGCCTCACACCACAGCCGAACCAGTGAACCCTCGTACTCCTCTCCACGTGGGCATCCACTGCCGCGTCTTCCCTGGCTCCGCGTCATCCCCTTCCTAGGCCTCGCCGTCGTCCACCCCTTGGTGCTCTCGGCGCGGCATGGTCAATGTGGTCAACGACCGACTTCCATCGGAAGAGTACTGTATGTGGAGAGGCTGACAGCTGCGTCCACGGCAGCCGCAAGGAAGTGCCTCCTTATTACACACCTGCACCTTACATCGGGGACCCACCGGACAGCCCACCGTATTTCATGAAAAAACGTTTCCCCCCTGACTGCTGGGACCCACCAGCTACATCTTCGCATGCAAGGAAGTGTGTCTGGGCAAAAAAACGATTCGCCCCCCGGACTGCTGGGACCCACCAGCTATATCTTCGCATGCAAGGAAGTGCCTGACAGTCGGGACCCACCTGGTCGAAGCGTACATAGCGTTGTCATCCTGGTCATGAACGTGTATGTACATAATGGTCGATGTAGAGCGGGCACGTGTTGTAGTAGAGGCGCGCATGTAGCATGTACACATACGTACAGCGGACAGTGTGCAAGAACGAAAATACGGCCACGTATGTACATACGAGCGGGGTCTCGAACGCCTACTCGCGCATATGCACGGCGAGGGCTCGTGTACATGGCTGGGTCGGAATGGAGAAACGGCGTCGTCATCGTGTTCATGGGGAGCCAACCGGCTGGGTCGGAACAGAATGCGTCGTTGTGTTCATCGGGAGGGCTTAGACAGAATAGCCGATGGAAACGAGGCCTGGCGTACCACAGAACGGAGGAAACGGCCTTGGGTTCGACCGGCCACGGTCGAAGCGGGATCCTGTTCATCGGGAGGGGTCTGGCGTACCTCAAAATGGAGGAAACGGACCTCCTACGGTCGAAACGGGGGTCCTGTTCATCGGGAGGGGTGTGGCGTACCGCAAAACGGAGGAAACAGACTTGTGTTGGTGCGTACGGTCGAAACGGGGGTCCTGTTCATCGGGAGGGGTGTGGCGTACTGCAAAACGGGACTCCACGGGATACCGTTCATCTCCACTGTCCACCCCCTCCAGCCTCCACGGACTACTACTCATCCACCGTCGATCTCCTCCAGCCACCACCCGCGACTGTTCATCCACGGGCTCCTGTTCATCCAGCCTCTACCACGCGCTACTCCATTGGCTACTGTTCAACCAGCCCTCTCCACGGGCTCCTGTTCAACCACCCCTCCACGGGCTACTGTTCATCCAGCCCTCCACCGTCTACTATTCATCCAGCCCTCCATCGGGTGGTCCAGTTCATCTAGCCCTCCACAGGGTCCTGTTCATCTAGGCCCAACCGGCTTGATCGATCGGGGTCCTATTCATCCAGAGGCAACACCACGGGGTCCTGTTCATCCACCCCCATCGAGAATTATTCATTCAAACCCCCCAGCAACGCTCACTATTCATCCAGAGCATCGATCGGCTTCAGTTAGTAGCAGTAGCGAAGGAATCGCTCGATCGGGTTTAGTTAACAGCCATCGATCGATTGCTCGGGTTCAGTAACGCGTAGCCTGCAGTGCAATCGCTCAGGTTCAGTAGGTGAACTCTTCGCTCGGGTTTAGTTAGAGCCCAACGCCTCGCACCCACGCACGTACGTGTATGAGAGAAACGCACAAACCTCCATGCATCGCTCGGCCCCGACCACCCACCGTAACCGGGGACACCCCGATATTTTCCTCGCCCTCGCTTCTACCACGGTTTTTTCCGTCATGTACGGCCCAAAGAATGTCATGCGGCTGCATCTCCGGCCCGCCCAGGAAAAAATGCCCATTTTCTTCCATGATTTTTTGTCATAGAAGTAGGAGCCCACCACATCTATGATGATACCGGGTTTTGTCACAATTATCATCATAGAAGTGTCATAAGTATGACAGGAAAAAAAATCGTTCGGCCCAAAATGTCATGGATGTGTCTTTTTTTTGTAGTGGAGGTTACCGGCATGTTTCAAGGAGTTAACCTCGGCAGGAGCCATCCTAAAGGGAAGATTACGTTGCCGGTGACATTTGGGGGAGAACTGAACTTCCGAACAAAGAAGGTTGTGTTTGATGTGGTTGATCTCCCCCTACCGTACAATGGGATTCTTGGACGCCCAGCCCTGGCCAAGTTCATGGCAGCATCCGACTATGCTTATAACACTCTGAAGATGCCTGGGCCACTGGGAGTCATCACTATCCCATCGGATGAGAAGGATGCAATTATCTGCGTGGACAAGATGTACTGGGATGTAGTCGCATTAGAGGCTGCGGCAGCAACAACTCCCTCCAAGTAAAGAAAAGGGATTGTTGGACATCCGGCAAGGAGTCTGGGAAGCGTGCCCCCTTTGAGTGCACGGCACCCATTGACAACGTGCCGAAGTGTTCCGACAGCAAGAGATCCAAGGTTGCTACACCCCAAGTGAAGAAGGTCCCGACAGGGCTGGCTGGCGTTGACAGTACTTTCACCATCTGTGCCACCCTTGATGACAAATAGGAAAACACGCTCATTGCTTTCCTGTGGGCGAATATCGATGTGTTTGCCTGGCAACCATCTGATATCCCTGGTGTTCCCAAGAAGGTAATCGAGCACCACCTTGTTGTCTGCCCACATGCCCGACCTTTCAAGCAGAAAGTCTGGAAGCAGGCATTGGAAAGGCAGCAGTTCATTGTCGAGGAAATCAAGAAACTAGAGTTAGCTGGTTTGGTCAGAGGAGAACTCCATCCTACATGGTTAGCAAATCCAGTGGTAGTCCAGAAGGAAAATGGGAAATGGAGACTTTGCATTGATTTCACAGATCTCAACAAGGCTTGCCCAAAGGACCATTTCCCTTGCCACGTATCGACTAGATTGTGGATTCCAATTCAGGGTGTGATTTGCTCTCCTTTCTGGATGCATATTCCGGATATCACCAGATCTTCATGTCCAAAGAAGATGAAGAGAAGACATCGTTCATCACTCCATGTGGTATGTACTGCTTTGTCCGCACGCCATTCGGACTAAAGAGTGTCGGATCCACTTTTGCAAGGGCAGTTCAGATTGGTTTTGAGCCACAGTTACACAAAAACATAGAAGCCTATATGGATGATATCGTGGTCAAAACCAGGGATAAGACCACTCTTATCCAGGATTTGGTGGAGACATTTGCTAGTCTGCGCAATACCAATTTGAAGCTTAATCCAGAGAAGTGTGTGTTTGGAGTCCCCTCCAGCAAGATGCTTGGTTTCTTCGTGTCCCATCGGGGGATCGAAGCTAACCCCGACAAGATCAAAGCCATCGAGCAAATCCAAGCACCAAGGACAGTTAAGGATGTGAGGCGCTTGATGGGATGCATTGCTGCGCTAAGTAGATTCATTTCCAAGTCTGCTAAGCGTGCCCTGGCGTTCTTAAAATTTTGAAGAATGCAGGGCCTATGAAGTGGACCCCGGAAGCAGATGCAGCTATGCAGGAATTGAAGGCGTACTTATCGTCTGTGCCTACCTTGGTTGCACCCAAACCCCAAGAGCAGTTGTTGCTATACTTGGAGGCAACCAATCAAGTGGTCAGTGCGGCCTTGGTAGCACAACGAGAAGTGGATGAGGGAGAAAGTGGGCAGATAACAGCAGAGTCAGAAAAGGATCAGAACATCAATGAGCACGACAATGAGAGCAACCCCAAAGACGCGGCAAGGAATAAAGTGGTGCAGCGCCCAGTGTACTTCGTCAACTCCTTTTTACAAGGGGCTAGATCGAGGTACTCTGGCATGCAAAAGTTGATATTTGGTCTCATTATGGCCTCAAGGAAACTGCGCCACTACTTCCAAGCCCATGAGATCACAGTTGTAACTTGTTTTCCGTTGCAAAGGATACTCTGAAACCCTAAGGCTACCGGTAGAATAGTGGAGTGGGCTTTGGAGTTATCCAGCTTTAGTTTGAAGTTTGAGAGCACATCAACTATTCAGAGCAGGGCGCTGGCAGAATTTATTGCAGAATGGACACCAACCCCTGATGAGGAAGTGACAGAGACAGCTATCCCCGGTAAGGAATCGCCCCAAGAATGGATTATGTATTTTGAGGGTGGTTTTTCCCTACAAGGTGCAGGGCTGGCGTGGTTCTTGTCGCTCCCTCCGGGGAGCACTTGAAGTACTTCGTCCAAATGCACTTTGCCCGGGAAGAAGCCACCAACAATACAACTGAGAATGAAGGGTGATGTCTACTATGCAACTTTATTCTTGTAGATACGTGTTGGGCCTCCAAGCGCAGAGTTTTGTAGGACAGTAGCAATTTTCCATCAAGTGGATGACCTAAGGTTTATCAATCCATGGGAGGTCTAGGATGAAGATGGTCTCTCTCAAACGACCCTACAATCAAATACAAGAAATCACTTGTGTCCCCAACACATCCAATACAATGGCAATTTGTATAGGTGTACTAGTTCGGTGAAGAGATTGATACAAGTGTAATGTGGATGGTAGAAATATAATTTTATAATCTGAATAAATAAAAACAGCAAGGTAGCAAATAGTAAACGGGCACAAAAATGGTATTGCAATGCTTAAAAACAAGGCCTAGGGTCCGTACTTTCACTAGTGCAATCTCTTAACAGTGCTAATATAATTGGATCATATAACCGTCCCTCAACGTGCAACGAAGAATCACTCCAAAGTTCCTATCTAGCGGAGAACATAAGACGAAATTGTTTGTAGTGTATGAAACCACCTCAATGCTATTCTTTCCGATCAATCTATCCTAGAGTTCATACTAAAATAACACGAAGCTATTCTTTCTGATCGATCTAACCAAGAGTTTGTACTAAAATAACACCAAAGAAAATTAAAATTTATAATATTCAATCCAACACAAAGAGCTTCAAAGAGTGCCCCAAGATTTCTACTGGAGAAACAAAGACAAGAATGTGCATCAACCCTTATGCATAGATTACCCCAATGTCACCTTGGGAATCCACGAGTTGAGTACCAAAACATATATCAAGTGAATCAATACGATGCCCCATTGTCACCACGAGTATTCAATTGCAAGATATATATCAAGTGTTCTCAAATCCATAAAAGCATTCAATCCGATAACAATGAAATCTCAAAGGAAAAAACTCAATTCATCACAGCAAGATAGAGAGGGGAAAACACCATATGATCCGACTATATTAACAAAGCCTGCGATACATCATGATCGTGACATCTCAAGAACACGAGAGTGAGAGAGAGATTAAACACATAGCTACTGGTACAAACCCTCAGCCCCGAGGTTGGACTACTCCCTCCTCATTGTGGTGGCTGCCGGGAAGATGAAGATGGCCACCGGTGATGATTTCCCCCTCCGATAGAGTGCCGGAACAGGGTCTAGATTGGTTTTAGGTGGCTACATAGCCTTGCGGCGGCGGAACTTCTGATCTAGGTTAACCTCGAGGGTTTTTGGAATATTTGTGAATTTATAGGGTAAAGAGGGGGCGCGGGAGGCCACCGAGGTGGGCACAAACCACCTAGGCGCGCCTGGGCCCCCAGGTGCTGCTCTGGCCCATCATGGGTGTTCTGGTCCATAAAATTTCTCCAAAAAGTTTCACGATTTTGGACCCCGTTTGATATGCGATGTAAAAAACAAGCAAAAAACAACAAATCGCACTGGGCACTAGGTCAATAGGTTAGTCCCACAAAATGATATAAAGTTGCTATAAAATGTTTGTAAAACATCTAAGAATGATAAAATAACAGCATGAATACTTCATAAATTATTGATACGTTGGAGACGTATCAAAGGGCTCCTTGCCGGGCCCAAAATTGCAGCAGAGTTGGGAATCAAGAAGCTGATCATATGAGGAGATTCATAGCTTGTGGTGAGACAAGTCAATAAGGATTATCAAAGCCCATTGATGGAAGCATATGTCAAGGAAGTGAGGAGATTGGAGGAGCACTTTGATGGGTTGCAAACAGAGCACGTACCCCGTGCGGAAAACGGCATACCTGATCACCTGCCGAAGTGTGCCGCGCAGAAGCTTCCTGTGGAACCAGGAACTTTTGTCTCCGTCTCTCTCAGCCCTCCGTGTCACCAGCCACAATGCTCGGAAAAGGAGAAAGTTGGACTACGGTAAGCCTCTCCCAGTAGAGTCGTTCACTACCGGCAGAGAACCTGTCGAAAACAACTCCTCACAGCCTGCCGGACACCCCCTCCAGCCAGGCCCATGGACCCTGTGAACGAGGTTGGTGCTCCCGCAGCAGAGGAGCTGTCGCTAGTCCTCGTTACTGAGCCCGAGGCTCCAACTTGGGCAAGGTACGTCGTCCGCTTCCTCCAAACCAGAGAACTTCCCGGCGACCAAGATGAAGCTGAGAAAGTATCCTGGAGGGCCAGTATGTATAAGTTTGTCGATGACACTCTATACATAAGGAGGCCCAACAGTGTGAAATTGAAGTGTGTCTGCCGGGAGGATGGAAAGGAACTGTTGGCTGATATACATAGAGGAATGCGTGGCTCACACATTGGATCAAGGGCATTTGTTGGGAAAGCATTCCGACACTGACTATATTGGCCCACAGCCCTCCAAGATGCGGTCGAGGTCGTCACGACATGTAAAGCCTATCAGTTCCATTCCAAGAGAACACACCTGCCTGCCCAAGCCCTTCAGACAATCCCTTTATCATGGACATTTTCGGTCTGGGGGGTCGATATCCTCGGCCCCTTCCCCCGAGCAATCGGAGACTTTGAATTCTTGTTGGTCGCTATCGACGAGTTTACAAAGTGGTCGGAAGTGACTGTCGTGAGAAAGGTGACTGCTCAGTCAGCTATCAAGTTCTTGAAAGAATTGGTGTGTCGTTTTAGAGTTCCGGCAACGATCATCACCGACAACGACACCCAATTCACGAGCCACAGCTTCATGCAGTATGGTCGTACCCTCGGATGCAAGATCTCATTCGCCTCTGTGGCACACTCCTAGAGCAATGGACAAGCTAAGAGGGTGAACGTTGAAGTGCTATGTGGACTTAAGACAAGAACTTTCAATACGCTTCAAAAGCACGGTAGGCGGTGGATCGAGGAGCTGCTGGTAGTTCTCTGGTCCCTCAGAACGACACCTAACTGAGCTACCGGGAAGACTCCGTTCTCCCTAGTCTACGGGGAAGAAGAAGTTATCCCCACAGAACTCATTACGGGTCCCCTCGAGTGCTTTCCTACGACGAAGTAGCGCAAGATCAGCACCAGTGTGACGACGTTGTGCTACTCGAGGAGAACCGTCTCCGGGCTGCTACGCGTACTGCACGCTACCAGCAAGCCCTGCACCGCTATCAGAGCCGCAAGGTTGATGCCCGGTGTTTTGAGGAAGGTGACCTTGTCCTTAGGCGCATTCAGTCCGCCAAGGGTACAAACAAGTTGTCACCGAAGTGGAAAAGCCCTTACCGAGTGGTACGAGTCACCAGACCCGGCGCTGTCCGTCTGGAGATCGGAGATGGCACTCAATTGCAAAACTCATGGAATATTGAGCATCTCCGTAAGTACTACCCGTAAGGCGCGAGGCTGCCGGGCACTGCCCGGCAGCCGCCCTTTTGTACAGGCCTTGCTTCAGCTGCATGTAACCCCTTGTACAAAGACGAGGCAATGACCCCGTGCACTACAAGAAATATGTCAATTTGCAACCATCACTATTGGTCATTCAAAGGTCATTGTTTTTCATCTGCGATGTTTTTGTGACCAAAAACAGAAGGTCAAAATCTGGCGGTCGTAAACTGAAATTAACGACCTTCTCTGTGGGAAGGTCATGGAATTTCACGACCAAAACAAAAGGTCGTTGATTCTATGACTTTCTGTTTTGGTCGTTAATTCTCTGCCTAGGCCATGTTGAATCCGACGTGGCAATCTGACGTGGCAAAATTGCGACCAATTGAAAAGGTCATTGATAAGATTCAACCCGGTCCAATTAGGTGTCTATATGGGCCGAGCCCAACAATTCAGCCCATTTAGTATTTTTTTCCTTGAATGTTTTCAGGCCTTTTCTATCATGGGCCTTTACGTTTCTGCATAGTTCATTTCCTTTTTGTTTCTATTTTCTATTTAAGTCGAGGCCTGCTTATAGTATTTCTGAATAGCTTTTCCGCCCAGGTTATTTTAGGCCATGGCATGTTAATAGTGCAAGTATATTTGAGCCATGGCCACTATCAGGTCCGGTAAGAACATTTTCTGGAGAATTTAATGTTCAAGTAAAATGTACACAACACATTACAGGAAAATAGCACATACAATAGCAGATAAAATTTCATTTCACTCCTACAGCTCACTACATCATAGACAGTACATGACAATCCTTAAATTTTTTACTAGGCCGTAGACGAGTACATCTCATTTCAAATAGACAGTACTGCTCTTGGAAGCAAAATAGACCGCCACACGCCATGGTGTGTCATCTAATTCGATCTGGCCCCAAGTAACCAGCAGCGCTGCTTGCTCCCTTGGCCCAGCTCCTTCCTGCCGAGGATGGACGAGACTCGGATGCGGAGCTCCCTGCACATGACATATTGTGTCAATGCTTGCAGCAATAGAAGAAACTCACATACCATAGAACTTGCACAGTAGTGTATCAACACCCCAAAGATTGACTGAATTGAACGGTTATATAACCAAGTTAGAGATGGCAAAAGTTGTAGGTAAATAAACATCCATAGAGCTAACATGTTGTATTTCTGTAGAAAGAAGCATCAACTCACTATTCTACACAAAAAGCTAGACCATACATGCAGAGACACCAGAACGGTACATAGAATGAAGCACATGGCTAGTACTTGCTACCCTGACATTTCAGGCATTCTAGTGTTTAGGAGATTTGACTTCCAGTAGAAAACTAAGTCAATCAACAACCCTAGCTAATGATAGCAAATTAAACTATATACTACCAGGCAAGACACAAACTGCTAGTCCTGATATGAAGTGCAAGGATCTTCAGTAGTTGAATCTAACACATAGTCATATATCAACTAGTAGTAAGGGGAAAAAAGAACCAGGAACAGCGAGGTTATACGTGATCTTCTTGAGCCTCTCAAGATCATCCTTGAGCTTCATGTCGATGGCGTTGGAGACGACCTGGGCGAACTTCCCGTCCTTGTAGTCCTTCCTGTTCAGGAACCAGTCCGGCACCTTGAACTGGCGCGGGATGTGCACCACCGCCATCAGAAATCCCTGTCATTTTAACATCCAGTTTGTACATACACTTATTACATATTAATACAAAGGGCCAACAGCAGCCATGCTAAAATCCCTATGAATGTTCATAGGAAAGCTTTATAAGCATATGAAAGTTCCAATTTGATCAAAATTTCTACTAGATTACCAGTGTTACAATTTATTTAACACAATGACCACCACTATCACAACATGATGTTTATTAATATCTTAAGTGATCTTAAATAGCTAGCAACAAAGCCTACTGCAACATCTTAGTCAATTAAATCACATACGGTGGTGGGACTATGATTAACCAAAACAGTGCAAATCAATCTATTATAAGACAACATAATGCTCATTTAACAAAATATCAACACCAAGCACTCATTCAACTGCACCAAATTAACAGTACCATAATCTGTATGGTTAATTTTCAAACACACATGTGAAATCATATTGTCAAATGCATGCACATATACCACTAATATCTTTGCAGCAGCATTTGCCAGCCATTTTACACATTAAATTAGATTAAGAATGTGAAGCAGTGCATCTCCATTTTCACGACACTGAGAATGGTAGAAGAAAACAAAATCGACCAGGTTACAAAGAGGTAGCAAAGTAAGCAAGCGAGCAAGCAAAACCCTGCAGCTCGAACAATTTCTAGCGGATCCAGTGGCCTTCTTTGCACTCATCTGTTAAATGAAAGACACTTGAACACAAGTCTAGGAGCTAGAATCAGAATCTACATTGAACTAGATAGGAAACTAATCCAACATACAGAAGGCATGTGGGGTATAAAGATTAGAGACTAGAACTAGATTAACATGTAGCTGCCACAACAAGAATGATTAATTCCAACAGGATAATCAGGTCCATATATTTAAGTCAAGCCGGGAGCATGGAGCAGCAATAGCCTTCCCACTTCTGTCTTGTCCATGCCAGGAGCTTTCTAGCGTTCGAAACCAGCAGTTTCTGTAACAAGTAACTGAAACTATGTAAATGTAAAGAAAAAGAAATCTAAAGGTGTATGAGAGCACATCAATCAGATTCAGGATTCGGCTATACCTCCTCGGACAACCTTTTAGATGGTGACTTGTCAACATTGATGGGTGGCAGCGTGGACCAGTGAGCACCCGCGAAGAGAGGAGAAGAAGACATCGCTGCAGCATGCTGTGTGCAACAACCCGATTCTCCTCATGCATCGCATAAATCACCAGAAGTTGAGAAGAGCCCCTGGCTTGTCATAACCTGTATGGTTATATGTAATTTTTAATTCCAACAACTATATGTTTTGAGTTGTAATAAACAAGTAGATGTTTACTCCTTATTCTCCTTTTTTTCTCAATTGCTTGGTGTAACGAACTTTGTTGGATAAAAAATATTTTGAAGTGGCAGGTCATGTTATAAATAAGAATAGTTGAATACAAATAATCAAGCTACACAATATTACTATGTTATAAATCAGACATGGGTTAGACAGAGTAATGTCTTGTGTCAGGATCAGATTGCATGGCAGGACTACAGTATATAGGAGATCCAGGCTTGGATAAAGCAGTACTACTTCAGAAGTAGAACAAGACAACATCACTAAGAAGTAAGAAGATAATCAGAACCAAGTTGCTGTTGGACGGTTGACAAACAACATCTTATAGAGGCAATTCTGATTACTGGTTGAGCATGCACATTAACTATTAGCATGTGCTGATATGCAGCATCGTTTGAACAGGGTACAACCTGGGAATTTTTAGCTGTTTCGTAAATACCTAAGAGCAGCAGTCTCCTCTAACCTTGGACAAACAACATCTTACAGAAGCTGACACAGAGACACAGCGAGACAAACGTGCAAGGGTTGGCATCTTCTTTGTAGCAGGAAGAACAACAGCTTAGGACTTGGTCTTGAATGGGATCGCTCTGATGACCACCTGCTGGTAGACGGCGGCCAGCGTGGTGCCGATGAAGGGGCCGACCCATAAGATCCACTGCAAAGTCGAAATATTTGAGGAAAACAGTTAGCACAAGCAGAACAATGCTAAATTATTTCCTAGATAGCATTTTTTTGAAAATCATTTCCTAGATAATATTAATCTATAATGGACACTCAAGTCACTATCCTGCTACCAGAAGGCAACAGTGGTTGGGTGCCACGCTAAGGCAAGTCTCGGCATTTCCCTTGAGATCAGGGTAGACTTTCCATATCTGAATAACCAGCAGATGATACACTACCATCATCAGCTATAACTGCTCGATTATTGCAGCTACTGTCACATTGGTTCACCAGATTGATAAACTTCCCAATCTCACATCGGGTAATTAGGTGTGCAATAGAGAGTACCTAAGCATCTGCATCAACTTTAAGTTACTTCTGAATGCTACCACATCCCTGCAGTTATTACCACTACTGCAGAAAACAAGCAAGGGCCATGCTTTCAAGTTCAGAGAAAGGAAAGGAGGGGTGTTTGGTTTCAGTTTCGGTTTTAGTTCACTCACGTGGTCTGACCAGGCGTGCTCCCTGTTGTAGATGATAGCCGCGCCGAGGCTCCTCGCCGGGTTGATGTCGGTGCCGGTGATGGGGATGGTGGCCAGGTGGACCAGGAACACCGCGAACCCGATTGGCGACGGGGCAAGGATCTGTCGACGTTCCACGCACCATAAGTGACCATTAACCAAGCACGGTAAGGAAATTTATTAGGGGGAAGAACAGAGCGGCAGTGATGGTACTCACGGGAACGTGGGAGTCCCTGGCGTTCCTATTGGCGTCGGTGGCGGAGAAGACAGTGTAGACGAGGAGGTGCCGATGATCACAGCGCCGAGGCCGGAGCCCTTGGTGTAGCTGGGCGCCACCACGTTGGCGCCGCCGCCCTTGCCCATGTTCAGGCCCTGCTGGAACCCCTTCACCACGCCGGCGCCGCAGATGGCGCCCAGGCACTACATGATGATGTAGAACACCGCCCGAGTCAGCGACAGCTTCCTCGCCAGGAACAGCCCGAAGGTCACTGCCGGGTTGATGTGCCTGCCGGCACCCATCCATCCCTTACTAGTTAGAAGCTAGCACCAGCGCCACAAAGAAGAAAAACATATTGTAGGAAGCAAGCAGAGAGGAAGGAAGAAGCGGTACCGGAGATGCCGGCGGTGTAGTAGACGAGGGCGAAGGGAGAGGTGTGGCAGACCGGCGGCGAGGGGAGAGGTGGTGGCGAAGAGGGAGGCGGCGACGAGGGGAGAGGTATGGCAGAGAGGGGGGATCTGAATCGGGGGAGTGGGAGTTAGGGTTTGGGAGGGAGGAGCGGAGGGAGTTACAGTGGTGTGGGATGGATGGATGGATGGATGGATGCCATGTCGTCGATTCGTGGCACACACCTTTCCACCAAGGAGAATTTAAATTTATTTTCTGAGTATAGAAATGGGTTTTTTAAGAACATATGAAATCTTTGGTGGAAAATTGGATCATATTATGTGAAAATGCTCCAATATTGTGCACATGTGTGTATATTGGGATGGTTTTTTTTTTCTTTGCACAAAAAACATTTTTCAATTTTTGGAGTGGCAATAATCGGGTTTTTTGTGAAGGACTTAGAAAATAGTTGTTGCAAAATTGGATCAAATAAATTTTCTAAAATACTAGGACATATCTAATGCACAATTGACCAAATAGTTGGGTGTCAAAAGTTTCGACCCACCTCTGGTAAAAAAGAAAAATTTACGCCTATTTAGTTGGAAGCGGGTCAAATTTGAACTACAGCTACCTCGTAGTTTGCTGTTTATTTTTTTCAAAAATCATTTCTAGGTACGTAACTATCTATTTAATCACAAAAACATCAAAAGTTTCCAATATTCAACCACTAGCTAGGAACGATCATACCCGCTGTTTTGACCGCATTTTAAAACGGGCATAAAAAATCAAAACAAATCAACAAATTGGAAAATCTTCGCATTGTGTCATTACATGTGCCCAAGTTACCAGGAAAAATAATAAACTTGTAATACGACAATTATTTTAAAAAAAATGTTCTCAAAAAAGAGCTATCATGCGTGAAGAATCATCGCTTTCAAGCCAAAATGATCAATCTTGTGGCCACATTCATGGCATATTTGTTCAAATGCTCTAATATTGTGCACAATGGTGCATCTTGGAATTCCAAACAATATTTCCTAAGAAAGTTTTTAGTTTCTTTGCACGGTAAATTCATTTTCCATTTTCCGAGTGCCTGAAATGAGTTTTTTTTGTGAAAGACCAACCATATACTTGTTGCAAAATTGGACCAAATCAATTTTATGAAATACTAGGCCATATTTAATTCGCAATTGACTATCAAAAGTTTTGATCCACCTCTGGCGAAAAAAACAAATTTCCGCCGATTCAGTACGAAGCGGGTCAAATTTGAACTACAACTGCATCATAGTTTGCTCTTTATTTTTTCCAAAAGTCATTTCTAGGTACATAAGTATCTATTTAATCAGAGAAATATCAAAAGTTTTCCAAGATTCAACCACTAGCTAGGAACGGTCAAGCCGCCGTTTTGATCGCATTTTGAAACAAGCATAAAAAATCAAAAAAATTGAAAAATTAAAGAACCTTCGCATTGTGTCATTACATGTGATCAAGTTACTAGGAAAAATAACAAACTTGTAATACAACAATTTTTAAAAAAGTGTTATCAGAAATAAGCTATCATGTTTGAAGATTCATGGCTTTCAAGCCAAATGATCAATCTTATGCCCACATTCATGACACAGTTTGTTAAAATGATCTCATATCGTGCACAAGTGTGAATCTTGGAATGGTAAACAATGTTGCCAAAGGAAGTTTTCATTTTCTTTGGACAAAAAATTCATTTCCCATTTTTTGAGTGCCCAGAATGAGTTTTTTTTGTGAAGGACCAACCATATATTTGTTGCAAAATTGTACCAAATCAATTTTCTAAAATACTAGGCCATATTTAATTCACAATTGACAAAATGGTTGGGTGTCAAAAGATTTGATCCACCTCTCGTGAAAAAGACAAATTACCGTTGTTTTAGGAGGAAGCGGGACAAATTTGAACTACAACTGCCTCATAGTTGCTATTTATTTTTTTCCAAAAATCATTTCTTGGTACATAAGTATCTATTTAATAAGAGAAATAGCAAAAAAATTCCAAGATTCAACTACTACCTAGGAACAGTCATTCTCGCCGTTTTGACCGCATTTTTAAACGGCCATAAAAAATTAAATAAAATCTAAAAATTGGAAAACCTTCGCATTGTGTCACTATATGTGACCAAGTTACCACGAAGAATAATAAACTTGTAATATGGTAATTATTTTTAAAAAGTGTTCTCATAAATGAGTTATCATGTGTGAAGATTAATGGATTTCAAGCCAAATGATCAACCTTATGGCCACATTCATGGCATAGTTTGTTCAAATGATCTCATATCGTACACAAGTGTGAATCTTGGAATGGAAAACAATGTTGCCTAAGGAAGTTTTCATTTTCTTTGGACAAAAAATTCATTTTCCATTTTTCGAGTGCCCAAAATGAGTTTTTTTTGTGAAGGACCTACCATATATTTGTTACAAAATTGTACCAAATCAATTTTCTAAAATACTAGGCCATATTTAATGAACAATTGACCAAATGGTTGGGTGTCGAAAGATTTGATCCACCTCTTGTGAAAAAGATAATTTTCCATTTACTCAGGAGGAAGCGGGTCAAATTTGAACTACAGCTGCCTCATAGTTTGCTATTTATTTTTTCCAAAAATCATTTCTAGGTACATAAGTATATATTTAATAAGATAAACAGCAAAAAAATCCAAGATTCAACTACTAGCTAGGAACGGTCATTCTCGTCGTTTTAACCGCATTTTGAAACGGACATAAAAATAAGAATAAATAAAAATTGGAAAACCTTCGCATTGTGTCATTATATGTGACCAAGTTGCCAGGAAAAATAATAAACATGTAATATGGTAATTATTTTTAAAAAGTGTTCTCATAAATGAGCTATCATATGTGAAAATTCATGGCTTTCAAACCAAATGATCAACCTTATGGCTACATTCATGGCATAGTTTCTTCAAATGATCTCATATTGTGCACAAGGGTGCATATTGGAATGGCAAACAATGTTTCCTAAGGGAGTTTTCATTTTCTTTGTACAAGAAAATCATTTTCCCATTTTTCAAGTGTCCAAAATGAGTTTTTTTTGAAGGACCTATCATATATTTGTTGCAAAATTGGACCAAATCGAAAATAAATCTAGATGAAGTGAAAGGGAAACAAGCTAGGCACAAATGCAAGAACACAAAACAAAGGAACTTCATCTAGAATTGGTGGGCGACAAAGTCGCCTATGTTAGAGTATATTGACTGAGGAGCCAAGTGCGAACACTTGATCGTAGGTCATACTCAGCGTTTAAGCTCAAAATGGGGTTGCCATTTTTCGTTTAAGCATTTTGATGTATTCTCATCTTGTTGAGCTACTCTGCCCCATGTATTGGGGTAAAGCTTCTCTAAGATGGAATAACATACCTTGGGTGGTGGTGTTGATGTTGATCATGTGGTTGAACTTGTGTAGGTTGCTCAAGGTTGTTGTAGCTCATCAAGAGTTGGGAGCACTTCTTGTAGTTTTGAGTTCATCTACCTACATGGGTTAGTCTTGCAAGGAAGAGCACTTATGTATCCAAAATGACAATCATGAAATATGATACGAAATGAAATTTGACATAAAGTAATTGTCAAAGGATATTGAAAGGATCCATGCACTACAAAAAATATGTTAACTTGCAACATTGTTTTTCATTTCCGACCTTTTTGTGATAAAAAACAGATGGTCAAAAGCCAAAAGCTTACCATCTTTAATGGAAATTAACGACCTTCTTTCTGATAAGGTTGTTGAAGGCAACGATCAAAACAAAAGATCATTGATCCTACGACCTTCTGTTTTGATCGCTAGCTCTCTGCCCAGGCCACGTCGGATCCAACGTGGCAAGCTGACATGGAAAAATTGCGACCAAATAAAATGATCATTGATAAGAATCAGCCCGGTCCAGTTCGATGTCTATATGGGACAAGCCCATTAATTCAGTCCATTTAATATATATTTTTCTTGTGCTTTGATTACCTACATGGGTTTATCCCAAAAATTCGGCCTTTTAATTTCTTTGCCTGGCCCTTTTGATGGCAAATTTTCTTTTTGGTAATGTATTCTCTGGGCCGTTTCTTTGCTGGGACTCTCACGTTTTTCCTCAAAAATAATTGTCCAATATATCTTGGGACTGTCCCAGTTCTGAACAAATTGATCCAATCCAAAAAAATTATTATACCATTGACATTACAACACATCACACCGCAAGCTATCTTGGGCCTAGCCCACTTCTGATGCATTTTCAAAGCAACGTGCAATGTTATAGGAGCCCAAAATATGATATTGCTAATATTACAAGCATTCATTCTAGCAATACATACTTTACATCCCAGGAACAGTAAGTGCCAAACAAAACTATTCTAAGAAAAAGACAATTAGAACAGAAATTTAGACGATAAGACATAATAGAAGTTCCTATTGTCCTCCTCCTTCAACATTTGAAAGCCTCATTCACCTGGCAGTACAACAATCATGAGTGATAAACTATATAGCAGCAAAAAAATGTTGAGACGATGCAAAAAATAATACATAATAGTAACTACACATGGTATTCGGGTACAGATTCATTAGTCATTCCGCATGTTTTAGCAGTACCGGTTGGTTAAATAGCAGCACATAAATAGGTGGACAACCAAGCACCCCGCTAGTAATTACAAAGCAGCCACCACAGTAGCATATAGGAGTATCATGCAAGCAGAGTTCAATGAATTGCAGATATAATAATACGAATGTGCACCTACATTTTCTTTCTTTTCCTGATCCAACACCAAATCACATGATTGATGGTGAATAGTATACTGACATGTGCAACTCTTAACTTACTATACTATTAGAAGACGATTAGAAGACGTGAAAATTCATTCAAAATGTTTACAATACACTTGAGAAACTAAATTGACCTACAAGAACGAGTTCAATCAAAATCCAGGCATGTGAAATTTTAAGCACCAGTAGAACAGATATACAAAACCAGACCATGATCACCATGCATCAGGATTTATGGTTCTAGCAAAACATCAAATAGATGGGGATACACGCAGCAGGCATACCAGCTACAAAAGTAAGAGGTTCATATGCTCCATGAACTGGAGGGAATATACAGGATGGCAGTTGTGTAGTAGCTAGGGACGAGGAGGATGAGCTTGGTCCCATTTTACCTGAATGGTAAACAAGAAAACAAGTTATGGCAGCAGAAGCATCATGATTTATTATTTATTAAAGGGATGGTGGAAGAAGGTCCAGCTACTAAAATAAGAGGTTGCCAATTGACAACAAGCATGACATTTATACAGTTCATAAGGTCAGCTGACTATTAAGGGCTTTCCCTTAGATTACAAACAATGATGTGTACAAGGCAATTCAGCATTTAAGTTGAAGTTGTTCATTAGCAAAACAGAACATGATATATACTAAACAACTTGGATTGGTAATACACAACTCAATTAGCTATTAATACAGCAAGCATGACATGACAACGACTGCTTGATCGATTTGATTAAACATGTGTAAAGTAGCAACATGTATTGACAATGTCACGAGGCATGTGAAATTTTAAGCACCAGTAGAACAGATATACAAAACCAGACCATGATCACCATGCATCAGGATTTATGGTTCTAGCAAAACATCAAATAGATGGGGATACACGCAGCAGGCATAACCAGCTACTAAAGTAAGAGGTTCATATGCTCCATGAACTGGAGGGAATATACAGGATGGCAGTTGTGTAGTAGCTAGGGACGAGGAGGATGAGCTTGGTCCCATTGTACCTGAATGGTAAACAAGAAAACAAGTTATGGCAGCAGAAGCATCATGATTTATTATTTATTAAAGGGATGGTGGAAGAAGGTCCAGCTACTACAATAAGAGGTTGCCAATTGACAACAAGCATGACATTTATACAGTTCATAAGGTCAGCTGACTATTAAGGGCTTTCCCTTAGATTACAAACAATGATGTGTACAAGGCAATTCAGCATTTAAGTTGAAGTTGTTCATTAGCAAAACAGAACATGATATATACTAAACAACTTGGATTGGTAATACACAACTCAATTAGCTATTAATACAGCAAGCATGACAAGACAACGACTGCTTGATCGATTTGATTAAACATGTGTAAAGTAGCAACATGTATTGACAATGTCACGAGGACCTAATCAAGGTACAAGACCGCAAGAATGCGTCCCAGACCTAATGCTCTCAGCATCCTGACAAGAGAAGCATGCATCTCATGGACCGGGGAATCAAACCCCCCCGCAGCGAACATAGCAGATCTGGAGAGGGGAGGGGGAGGGGAATGGCTCAACTTGAGAACATAGCAGATCTGGAGAGGGGAGGGGGAGGGCCTCACCTTGTTGCAGACGTTGTTACAGATGCCGTCGTCCTTCTTGTGGGTGTGGCGGCCGGTCTCAGGCATCATCACGGCCAGGAGGAACCCATCGTCAGAGCAGACAAGGGGCGTGGGGTAGGAAGCCCTCCAACTCCAAGTCGGCCACACGCGGGGTGGGGCCTCCTCCAATGGAGTCCGCGGGGTGACGGAACCGCGGCCGCCTGGACTCCATGTCTGAAGGAGCATGGAACACGGTGTCACAATTCCTCTTCTGCCTCTCACTGCCAATTGGTGCCTGCCAAATAAATTCAAATCATTGAGTTGACAGTTACGTGTGTTGCTCAAACTCTTGGTTCAAACAAGGCAAGGTAAAATCATCTGAACAAAATCTACAGGGCACAGATGCTAAAGATGGAAAATTTACAGCTAACCCAATTGAACCTACATTAATAGAATATCGTAATTAAAAGTGAACACCCATTTCAGTTAAAATAATATTCATGATATACTCCTACAGTCCTACTACTTACGTAAATTTGCTAGAACTACATTTAACCTACAACAATGATACATACAAAATATATAAGAGAGCACTCGATTCAGCAAGAAGATACAGTCGATATATCAAGATTTGGTATATGCTCCAATCTCTGAAGATTTCTATGTGCAAATCTGCAGATTCAGGTGTAGTAATTCAAACCCTACGTAACTAAAGATTTTTTATAGCAAAAAATTTCTGTGCAAATCTGAATATAACAAACACAAAGTGCATTCAGGATCCACTTCCCAACATCCAAATTCACCTAAGAGGTCCTAAAATTAGCACAACTAGAAAGTACAGAGATAAGAACAGCAATGCACACCCAAGACTAATCAAATTTGCATTCCTGCAATACTGAAGAAAAATATAGATAACAATGATGTATTGAGTCAAATTTGCATTCCTGAAACCAAACTAATCTAAACATCCATGAAGGGTACCAATTTCACAAAAGCCAAGACGAATTCAGGGGACACCAACCGCTTCCAATTGGCCTGCTTCAAAATTTGACTGACAGATGCTTCAAACCTCCATGAAGAGGTCCAGATGCTCCATGAACAGGAGGGAGTATGCAGGACGGCAGTCGTGTAGTAGCTAGGGACGAGGAGGATGAGCTTGGTCCCATTGTACCTGGATGGTAAACAAGAAAACAAGTTATGGCAGCAGAAACATCATGATTTATTCTTTATTAGAGGGATGGTGCAAGATGGTCTAGCTACTACAATACGAGGTTGCCAATTGACAATAAGCTCAATTTAACAACACATGATTTTGATATATTTATACGGTTCATAAGGTCAGCTGACTATTAAGGGCTTCCCCTTAGATTAAAAACAATTATGTGTACCAAGGCAATTCAACATTTAAGTTGAAGGTGTTCGGTAGCAAAACAGAACATGATAGATACTAAACAACTTGAACTGGTAATACACAACTAAATTGGCTTTTAAGCAAGTTCAGGTTTCTTATGCAAACAAGGATGAGAGATCTGCTCCTAAAATAACAATGATATGTGCAGACTTGGAGAATGACATGAAAGGCTATTTACTACTCCATAAGTACACAAGCAGTATTTGCATCGGTACAGCTACACTAGCACATAGTACAAACATGGTATCACAGACATTCTCTAGTTGACTAGCACCCAAATATATACATGCACCAGTTCAAGAAATTCATGACTTGGACAGTGTATTAACAAAAAATCAGTGTCACATGGTAAGTGATTGAATTTAAGTGAGAACAACTTGATTCTACTAGATATGTGATCCTTGGCATTCAAGAGAGAAACTAGACATCACAGAGACAAGAGTAAAGAGAGGGGAGTTCCCTGGATCTTGATTGTTCTTCTCTCTGGTCCCAGTTCCGGGCTTGAGAGAATCAGCAGCAGCCCCGTTGTTGGAGAAGAGCAGCGGCTGATCCTCGGAGATCAGCGGCAAGTCGTCAAGGAGGCGTCATGGTCAGAATAGCGGTGGTTGTTGGAGAAGATCTACGGCGGACATCAGAGAGCCGCGGCGAACGGCGTCGTTGTTGGAGCAGAAGGAAGGCATCACGCAAGGAATCAGACAATCATCCTATGGCAACTGGTTGGCTGCGGGAGTCCTCACTCCCCACAGGTGAGATCTGCTTTGCTCTTTTCACCCTAGCTTCTTCTACCACTTCGACAAGTTGATCCTTTCATACTTTTGTGGATTTGCAGATGAAGCCCTAGAAGGAAATTGTGCCTTTGCACACCAAATCTGCATGAAAAAGAGATATTATTTATAATGGTTGTTGAGCAATAATAATTATGAAAATATATTGCTTAAGTGCATCAAGGACCGGTAATCAATATCATAACTGCGATGAAACTACATAAAATGTCCTTTGAAATACTATGCAAATGATACTGATCACATGCACACCAAATCATTCAAAAAACTAACTACAATTCTCATCAGCTGATCAGCGGATCAACGGATCAACAGAATATGGAACAGCGAGCACAACATGACAACTAGTATATGTATTGCGGGCTCTTATTAGTCCACAACCGAGTGGATTTTCAACCATATTGTAATTATCAGTGTCAGCAAAAAAAAGACATAATGTGAATGTCTTACAGCTAAGAGGTAGCGGCAGAGTCAGACGCATCAGCCGCATTCCAACCGAGACAAAAGATATACTAGGACCAGTGGCGAATCTACCCAACAGGCTTCAAAGGGCTCGAGCCTACCCTCCAAAACTGGGTAAATCCTTTTTACTACTAGTGTTTCTTGTGGACCCCCAACCCAACTCATTCTTTAGCCAACAAGCAGAACCTGCGTAGTACTCGCATCGCATTGAACACATGTTATACAACTTATGCTAGCAGGAAGGTGCGCCCAGCCAAAGACCAAGGAGGCCGAGAGCTGCCCAGGAGCACACCGGCTGCTGTTCGGTCTAGGCCAGACTACCTGAGGAAGGATGCCACCGTCCATGCCATCATGCCATTGATATCCATCCACTGCAGCCAACATCAAAGCTTTTCTTTTTGTGACAGATTTGAACTGTTGATTGCAACAAGGACAAAAACTCATGTTGATTTTCAAAAGAAGAGAAAACGTGTAATCCATGAACCAATACCTACTTCTAGTTATAAACTTGTAATCCATGAACATTTTCTTCATGTGGTTGAGATGCCCGGGCATGCCCAAGTCGTCCTTCTCACGGAGGGAGGAGGGGACGAGCAGCCATTTGCTGTAGCTCGCTCATCATTTAATGAGACTCTAACTGAGATTCTAGAGGCGTTTATTTAAAAATGGCAAGGCTTATTTGTGTTCAGTTAACTGCACGAGATAGTGTATTTTTTTTGGATAGACTGTCAACGAGAACTTGAAGATAACACCGCAGAGTTAAAAAAAACTAGTCTCAATCTAACCTCGCTGGTGACAGCGAGGCGGGGTACCTTGATTGGCGACGGTGGGAGAAGGCTGAAGGAAGGTGATGGGGACAGGAAGAAGCGGTTGATGGTGGCCGCCGTCTTGCTGGCCCTGCTGCCGCTGGTGGTCTTTACCATCATGGATGGCCGGCAAGCAACCTCCATGCCAGTACAAATGGCCTTGGAGTGGAGACGAGGTCTCTTGTGCACCTGTGTATAGAGAACCGGCCGCATCATGGCAGGGGAGGGAGCAAACCAAATCGGGACTGAGGCGCAGAGAGCAGACCTTTAGGACACGACGCCGAGGACGGCCAGGACCCACAACCGGGGCACGCATGAATCCAAGCCTCCCGGCACCAGCCACGGGCCAACGCCATGGATCTCAGCGACGGGCGTGACGGTGGCGGTACCGGGTCATGCATGCCTGATCCGAGGCCAGTGAGGCGCCTATCGGATCTGGTCGGAGCGATGCGAGCCCCTTGCTGCGTGGTGCCGTGTGTCACCGATGAATGCTAGAATTGGGTGGCACATGTGGCAGCGGCGTGCAGTACGGGAGAGAGAGATGGGTCATGAGAGAGAGGCAGGGGTGGGGGCTCCAGTGGATCTGGCCGGCGATAGTGTTCGGAGGGCAGGGAGGGAGGGGGTCAAGGCCGGCGGCGAGCGGCGTGGATGGCGGTTAGGGGAGG
>NC_041384.1:365347820-365394740 GCF_002162155.2 Triticum dicoccoides | reverse complement strand
GGCTTGAGAGAGAAGGTGAGGTGAGGGAAGGGGAGAGGATGGCGGCGGCGGCATATGGATCTGGGAGAGAGAGGAGGAGACGACGAGTGGTGTGCGAGGGAGAGAGAGGAGGGCACGTCGTGCGGGGGAAAGGGGTGGGTGTGGGTGGGTGAGAGGGTGAGGGGTGGCCGTTGGATCCATACACTGTGGACGGCTCAGATTGCAGAGTGAGGCGTTCCGGGGGAAAGATCCTGATTGGTTTGATACTTTTGTCATTAATAAAAAAAGTTCTATGTGATAAAAACATAGTAAACTGTGAAGCAACTGCCAATATTATTTTGCAAAATGGCACCATTAAAATTTTCACTCAAATTATACCATGTTTTATGAATAATCACCAACTTTAATGCATTTCCAATCTTTTTGTCTATTTTTGGCTATTTAAACAGGTTCCTTCCGAATCAGCTGGAACTGGGTCAAATTTGAACTACACCTACTTCATATCTTGCTCGTTATTTTTTACAAAAAACATTTTAAGATACACAAGTATATATTTCATTAGAGACGCGCCAAAAGTTTTGCAAGATTCCATAGATAGATACAAACGGTCATGCCCGCCGTTTTGACCGCATTTTGAAACGGGCATAAAAAATTCAAAAAAAAAAATCACAAAATTAGAAAACCTTCGCATTGTGTCATTATATGTGACCAAGTTACCAGAAAAAATAATACGGTGATTATTTCAAAAAAATTGTTCTCGGAAATGAGCTATCATGTGTGAAGATTCATGGCTTTCAAGCAAATTGATCAATCTTATGGCCACATTCATGACATACTTTGTTCGAACTATATCATATCATGCACAAGGATGCATCTTGGAATGGCAAACAATGTTGCCTGAGGAAGTTTTCATTTTCTTTGGACGAAAAATTAATTTTCCAATTTTTCGAGTGGCCAAAATGAGTTTTTTTTTGTGAAGGACCTACCATATATTTGTTGCAAAATTATAGCAAATCATTTTTATAAAATACTAGGCCATGTTTAATGCACAGTTAACCAAATGGTTGGGTGTCAAAAGTTTTGATCCACCTCTAGTGAAAAAGACAAATTTCCACCGATCTAGTTGGAAGCGGGTCAAGTTTGAACAGTAGCTGCCATATAGTTTGCTCTTTATTTTTTCCAAAAATATTTTTTAGGTACATAAGTATCTATTTAATTAGAGAAAGACCAAAATTTTTCCAAGATTGAACCACTAGCTAGGAACGGTCATGCCGTCATTTTGATCGCATTTTGAAATGGGCATAAAAATTAAAAAAACAAAAATTGAAAAACCTTCGCATTGTGTCATTATATGATACCAAGTTACTAGAAAAAATAATAAACTTGTAATACAGTAATTATTTTCAAAAGGGGTTCTAAAAATGAGCTATCATGTGTGAAGATTCATGGCTTTCAAGCCAAATGATCAATCTTATACCAACATTCATGACATAATTTGTTCAAATGATCTCATATCGTGCACAAGGATGCATCGTTGAATGGAAAACAATGTTGCCTAAGGAAGGTTTCATTTTCTTTAAACGAAAAATTCATTTCCATTTCTCTGAGTGCCCAAAATGAGTTTTTTGTGAACACTACAAAAAAAGACATATCCGTGACATTTTGGGTCGAACGGATTTTTTTCTGTCATGCTTATGACACTTCTATGACGATAATTGTGACAAAACCCGGTATCATCATAGATGTGGTGGGCTACTATAGAAAATGGGTTTTTTGTCCTGGGTGGGCCGAAGACGCAGCTGCATGATATTCTTTAGGTCGTCCATGACGGAAAAAACCATGGTAGAAGCGAGGGCGAGGAAAATATCGGGGAGTTCCCGGTTACGGTGGGTTGTCGGGGGCCGAGTGATGTGTGTTTCTCTCGTACACGTACGCACGTGGGTGTGAGGCGTTGGGCTCTAACTGAACCTGAGCGATTGCACTGCAGGCTACGCATTACTGAACCCGAGCGATCGATCGATCTGGCTGTTAACTGAACCCAATCGAGAGATTCCTTCACTACTGCTGCTAACTGAAGCCGATCAATGCTGCCTCTGGATGAACAGTGAGTGTTGTTGGGGAGGTTTGGATGAACAGTTCCCGGTGGGGGTTGGATGAACAGGACCCGTGGTAGTAGAGGTTGTTGCCACTGGATGAATAGGACCCCGATCAAGCCGGTTCGGGTGGACGAACAAGACCCTGTGGAGGGATGGATGAACAGGACCCCATGGAGGGCTGGTTGAACAGTAGCCGGTGGAGGGTTGGATGAACAGTAGGCCGTGGAGGGTGGTTGATCAGGCCCCCTTGGAGAGGGCTGGTTGAACAGTAGCCGGTGGAGAAGCGGTCAAGGCTGGATGAATAGGAGCCCGTGGATGAACAGTCGCGGGTGGAGGCTGGAGGAGGTCGACGGTGGATGAACAGTAGCCCGTGGAGGCAGTCGACGGTGGAGATGAATAGTATACCATGGAGCCCTGTTTTGTGGTACGCCACACCCCTCCCGATGAACATGACCTCCATTTCGACCGTACCGCTCCAACACAAGTCCGTTTCCTCCGTTTTGTGGTACGCTACACCCGTCCCGATCAACAGGACCCCGTTTCAACCATAGGAGGTCCAAGAGAAGTCCATTTCCTCCATTTTGTGGTACGCAGACCCCTCCCGATGAACAGGATCCCGTTTCGCCCGTGCCCGGTCAAACACAAGGCCGTTTCCTCCATTCTGCGGTACGCCAGGCCTCGTTTCAATCGGTTGTTCCGTCCAAACCGGTTGGCTCCCGATGAACACAACGACGCAGTTTCTCCGTTCCGACCCAGCCATGTACACGAGCCCTGGCCATACTTATGCGCGAGTAGGCATTCGAGACCCTGCCCGTATGTACGTACGTGGCCGTATTTACTTGTTTGCACCCTCGTTGTACGTACGTGTACACAAAATTAACAGGACTGCGTGACATTCTACGTGCACGCCTCTACTACGACACGTGCGCGCCTCTACTACGACACGTGCCCTTCCTTACACGGCCATGGTTCATCGTTGCAGCCTGCAGACAGACCGATCGACCAGTATGTACATACACGTTCGCGACCAGAATGACAACGCTACGTACGCTTTGACCAAGTGGGTCCCAACTGTCAGGCACTTCCTTGCATGCGAAGATGTAGCTAGTGGGTCCCAGTAGTCAGGGGGGAAACATTTTTTCGTGGAATACCGTGGCCCGTTCGGTGGGTCCATGCTGTCAGGTGGAGGAATCATTATTTTCTGCGTAATAAGGAGGCACTTCCTTGCTGCGGCCGTGGACCCAGCTGTTAGCCTCTACATGTACAGTACTCTTCCGATGGAAGTCGTTTCTTGACCACGTTGACCACGCCGCGCCGAGAGCACCCGGGCGGTGGACAACGAGGAGGCCTAGGAAGGGGACGACACGGAGCCGAGGAAGACGTGGTAGTGGATGCCCACGCAGAGAGGATTATGAGGGTTCACTTGTTCGGCTGCGGTGTGATGCTGCCATCACCGTAGGGCCTGCCAGCGGTGGGAGTGGTAGGGGCGGTTGATGTAGGGTGGAACCCTAGATGGTCGATCTTTCACGAAAGGAGCGGATCCCTGCGAGGAACACGAAGAACACGAGGGGGAAAACGAGGGGAAACACAAGAAAAACACTCAACCAATAAGAAATAGATCACACATGTGCTAGATCCCCGAAACACAAACAGATACACGATGATCCAAGGTCAACAAAGGACGATACAAGTAACCGGTTCTTCTCCTAGAAGGAGGTCTTGATGGGGCCACCAAAGAGGAGGGTCTTGAATCCAAGTTAATCTTCTCCGAAGAGGGGCCGCAGTCTCTCTCGAGGAGGAGATCGGTATGGATGAGCGAAGCTCTATCTTGAAATATGAGCTAAACCAACGCTGACCCTAGCTAGGATGAATGGGGGGTCTATTTATAGTCTAAGTGCAAAAAAGGGGGCGAAGTGAAGGGGTACATGGGCCTCGGGCCCGAATCTGGACGCGGCCAGGTACCGGACGTCCGCTGGGGACCGGTCGTCCGGTGTCTCAGGAGCTGCCGGACATCCGGTGTCCTCCGGTTGTCCGCTGGTTCTGCTCTGTGATGGGGGCGCCGGACGTCCGGAGGCTCCGGACTTCCGCTGATGTTGCCTCGGGTGCTGGCGCGCCGGTCGTCCGGTCTGGACTGGACGTCCGCTCGTTCGCCTCGGGTGCAGGGGCACCGGTCGTCCGGTCCGGGCCGGACGTCCGCTGGCTGGAGCTCGGCTGATGCTTCAGGCGCCGGACGTCCGGTCCCGGCCGGTCGTTCGGTGGCTGGGAGATTTCCTGCAGCTCTTCTTCCTCTTCGTCTTCTCGTCCATCTTCCTCTTCTTCTTGTCCTTGCTCCTTAGATTCTCCATTGTACCTGCGTATGCATAATGTATCCATATGAGGTAGTAGCCATGCTTCATGTGCATCGGAGTGGAATTGTGAGAGGAGAGATGTCACCTCGGTTTCAAGGGCTCTTGCACGTGATCGAGTCATGGGCCCAGTAGGCACTTGGTGAGACGATGGTAGGTCCATGGGGATGACCTTAGGATGCTCCGCATCATCTCCCCTCCCTTGGGGAAGATCCGTCCTCGGATCAAAATCTTCATCACCATGGAAAGGAGAGAGATCTTTGACGTTGAAGATGTCTCTCATGTTTGACTTGTCGCGTGGAAGGTCGATCTTGTAAGCGTTGTCGTTGTAGCGTGCAAGCACCTTGAAGGGTCCATCCGCTCGTGGACGAAGCTTGGATTTGCGTTCGTGTGGGAAGCGGTCCTTGCGAAGGTGTAGCCACACTTGATCACCAATGTTGAAGACCATAGGTTGCTTGTTCAAGTTGAGCTTGGTCGCAAGGCGTTGAACTTGGCGCTCGATGGTGTTTCTTGTATCTTCATGCATCTTCTTGAGATGCGTCACACGCGCACTTGCGTCCAAATTGATGCGCTCTTGGAGTGGTAGAGGAAGAATATCCAATGGTGACAAAGGGTTGAATCCGTAGACGACCTCGAAAGGGGACTTGCCGGTTGTTGAATGTCTTGCTCGGTTGTATGCGAACTCGACGATGGGTAGACACTCTTCCCACTCCTTGATGTTCTTCTTGATGAGTACTTGAAGTAGAGCGGAGAATGTGCGGTTTGTCACCTCCGTTTGGCCGTCAGTTTGAGGATGGTAAGCCGTGGAGAAGAGTAGCTTGACTCCCAGCTTGGCGCAAAGAGTCTTCCAAAAGTAGCTAAGGAACTTGACGTCGCGGTCCGAGACGATAGTCTTTGGTACTCCATGAAGGCACAAGATTTCCCCACAAAACAAATTTGCAATATGTGAAGCATCGTCTATCTTGTTACAAGGAATGAAATGAGCCATTTTGGAGAAACGGTCCACACAACAAAAACGGAATCCTTTCCATTTCGAGTTCTAGGCAAACCAAGCACAAAGTCCATGCTAATATCTTCCCATGGTTGATATGGAATTGGAAGTGGCATATAGAGGCCATGAGATTGGGCTTTAGACTTAGCTTTGTGACATGTAGAACAACGGTTGGTGAAGCGATTGACGTCGCGATGCATCTTGGGCCAAAAGTGGTTCTTGGAGAGCGTAGCAAATGTTTTGTCGGGTCCAAAGTGTCCCATGAGTCCGCCTCCATGAGATTCCTGCAAAAGCAACAAACGAAGAGAGGACTCGGGGATGCAAAGTTTGTTAGCTCTCATAAGATATCCATCTTTGATGTAGTATCGATCCCAAGAAGTATGCATCAAACACTTGGCATAAGGTATGGCGAATGTAGGATCATGTTCATACAAGTCTTTGATATGCTCAAAACCAATGACATTCAACTCAAGGTTAGTGACAAGCATGCATGTACGGGAAAGCGCATCGCCACAACATTTTCTTTACCCTTAATGTACTTGATGACATAGGGAAAAGACTCAATGAATTCACTCCATTTAGCATGACGCTTGTTCAACTTAGTTTGACCCTTGAGATACTTGAGGGTCTCATGATCGGTATGAATGATAAACTCGTGGGGACGAAGGTAATGTTCCCATTCATGTAAAACGCGGACTAAAGCATATAGCTCTTTGTCATAGATGGGATAGTTGAGTTGCGCTCCAAAAAGTTTCTCACTAAAGTAAGCTATGGGGCGCTTCTCTTGCGTTAACACGCCTCCTATGCCATTACCGCTAGCATCGCAATGAATCTCAAAAGGCTTGTCGAAGTTGGGTAAAGCAAGCACGGGGGCATGAGTAAGCAAATTCTTAAGCTCATTGAAAGCAATATCTTGAGATGGTCCCCAAACAAAAGGCGCGTTCTTCTTGCTCAAAGCATGCAAAGGTGAAGCAATGGTGCTAAAATCCTTCACAAATCGACGGTAGAAACCGGCTAAACCAAGAAAACTACGCACTTGTTGCAAATTGGTTGGTTGGGGCCAAGTTTTAATAGCATTGATCTTAGATTCATCAACACGAACACCCTTAGAAGAGACCACAAAACCCAAGAAAACGAGCTTATCAACACCAAATAGGCATTTCTCCATATTAGCATAGAGACGCTCTTTTCTAAGAGTTTGCAAAACGGTGCGGACATGGGTGACATGTTCTTGGATAGATTTGCTAAACATGAGAATGTCATCGAAGTAAACCACAACAAATATACCAATGTAAGGGCGAAAGACATGATTCATAAGGCGCATAAAAGTGCCCGGTGCTTCCGAGAGACCCATAGGCATGACTAACCACTCATACAAACCAAACTTGGTTTTGAAGGCGGTTTTCCATTCATCACCCTCTCGTATGCGGATTTGATAGTAACCACTCTTAAGATCAATTTTGGAAAATATAGTGGCACCGCTAAGTTCATCAAGCATATCATCAAGGCGTGGAATGGGGTACCTATATCTAACGGTGATAGCATTGATAGGTCTACAATCGGAGCACATGCGAAAGCTACTGTCACGTTTTGGCACAAGAATGACCGGTACGACACAAGGACTCAAACTTTCACGCACATGACCATGGTCTATGAGATGCTTTACTTGCCTTTGTATTTCTTTGGTTTCTTCAGGGTTGACGCGGTATGGAGCTTTGTTGGGAAGCGACGCTCCGGGGATGAGATCAATTCGGTGCTCAATGCCTCATAGTGGAGGTAGACCCCGAGGTAGCTCATCGGGGAAAACATCTTGGAATTCCTGCAAGAGAGAAGATAACACCAAAGGTAGATCGTGAGAGTTGTTAGTTGTTGTGGCCTCATCCTTGCACAATAGGACATAGTGTAGGACACTTGATGGGTTCTCACACACTTCTCTCATCTCATGTTTGGTGGCAAAGAGAACTAGGTTTTTCTTGTCGCTCATCGTGGAGTCACTCAATTTGGGCTTGTGGCGCTCACTCTCTTTTTGGTGGATCGCTCTCTCACTATTTTCTCCATGATGGGTGGCTTGCTTGTCGGCTATCACTTGGCTTGGAGACATGGGACGTAGCACGAACTCTTTCCCTTTCATCTTGAAGCTATAGTGATTTGTACGCCCATTGTGAATGACACCTCAGTCAAATTGCCATGGCCGTCCAAGGAGGAGGTGGCAAACGGTCATCGGAAGGACATCACATTCCAATGTGTCTTCATAGGCGCCGATCTTGAAAGAGACTTGTACCCTATGCTCGACTTGTATGGTGCCGGTGTCGCTTAGCCATTGAACCTTGTAGGGCCGAGGGTGCTTCATCTTGACCAATTGGAGCTTGGAGCATAGTTCTTCACTTGCTAAGTTGTGGCAACTACCTCCATCGATGATGACCTTGACGGAACGTCCATTGATGCTGGCCTTTGTGTGAAAGATATGGCATCTTTGATCTTCGTCTTGTTGATGTTGAAGAGTCAAGACCTTGGAGACAACAAGTGCGGGACTTGAGTCTTCATCACAAAAGACTTGTTCATCTTCATTGTTCACTTGGTGGTGCATGGCCACTTGCTCGAGGGCTTCCATTTCTCCTTCTCTCATGGAATCATAAGTGCCATCGTCGTTGAAGATCATTGTGCGCTTGTTGGTGCACTCATAGGACTTGTGGCCTCGGCCTCCGCAAGTGAAACACTTGAGGGAACTCGTCTTGACGGTCTCATCGGTTGGGGTAGATGATGATGAAGCTCTCGGCTTGAAGTTGTTCGTAGGAGGATGACTTGTAGGTGACGAAGCTTTCTTGGAAGTCGGCTTGTCGATGTTGGAAGTAGACGTTCTTGTAGTCGGCGTTGGAGTCGTTGAAGCGTGGTTATTGGAGAAGCCGTAGGACTTAGATGAGAACTTGGCATACTTGAAGTCATCTTGCACTTGGCGTTCCGCTTTGGTAGCTTGGTGCACGAGCTCGATGAGATTTGAGTATGGTTGGAAGTCGGCGATCTTCTTGATGGGATGATTGAGTCCATTTAGGAAACGTGCCATAGTTTGCTCATCATCTTCCGTCACATTGGCTCTTATCATTGCAATCTCCATCTCTTTGTAGTATTCTTCAACGCTCTTAGTTCCTTGCTTGAGTTGTTGGAGTTTCTTGAAGAGGTCGCGGTTGTAGTAGGTAGGCACGAAGCGTGCTCTCATGACATCCTTCATTTGTGCCCAAGTAGTGATGGGTGGATCACCTCTTGCCTCGCGGCGCTCAATGACTTGTTCCCACCAAATGAGGACATAATCTTGGAACTCAAGGGATGCCATCGCGATCTTCTTCTCTTCTTCATAATTGTGCAAACGAAAGATCTTGTCAACTTTCAATGCCCATGAAAGGTATTCTTCGGGATCGTTGCTTCCATTGAACTTGGGCATGGTGAACTTGAGCTTGCCGTAGCGTTTCTCTTCATTGTGTTGGGGTCGTGGAGGATGACGCCCATGTTGTAGATGATTGTCCAACTCGTGGTACACTTAACGCGGAGGGTTGTCAACCTCGTGTTGCTCTTGCCGCGGAGGATTCCCATTATTTTCATGCTCTTGGTGAACTTGATGGGGAGCTTGTCTATCTTGACGAGGCACTTGTCTATCTTGACGAGGAGCTTGTTGATGCACACGTATTTGATACATTCTTTCTTGAGCTTCATCGTGAAGTGCTTCTCGATGTAGTCGAGCTTGTCGGCCTCGGTCGGCTACAGCACGACTTGATTCATGAAGGGCCCGTTGCGCTTCAAGTGCTTGAGTTTCACGTAGTTGTTGTTGTTGGCGTTCCGCCTCGGCATCTTGTGCATCTTGATGTTGTCGCGCTCGCTCCTCTTGTTCGTGTTGATGTTGGCGATGCCGTTCTTGAGCTAGCGCAAAGGCTTCTTCGGCTTGACGTCGTCGATGTTCTTGCGAGTCGGTGTCTCGAAGTGGATTGAGGTTTGCTTGACACTCATTGCGCGCGGCTCGTCGAAGAGTGTTCGATGTCGGTGTACTTGAACCGGAGATGGTGTCGTCGGAGTGTCGACTTGAACGGCTCCTTCTTGAAGTGGAAGAAGAGCGGTTGAGCAACAAAGCGCGAATCTCGTCCATCCTTGCATCATTCTCTTGCTTGTGATCGTCGAGCTTGTTGTCAAAGTAGTCCCTTGTACATTGCTCGGAAAGTCGCAAGTCGGCGGCAAGGTTGTCGATGCGTTCACTCATAGCTTGTTGCTCTTGATGCAAAGCACGTTGTGCACCAAAGAGGTGACTCTTGGTGATGAAGAAGGTCATGTCGTCGTCTTGCTCCATGAAGAGTGGTTTGGTAGAAGTACTTGGCCTATCCATCATTCCAAGACAAGTGTGAGTGGAAGAAAGGGAAGAACCAATATCAAATGTACCTTGACCGATGTTGACAATGGATCAAGGATGACTCCAATGTGTAACAAGGAAATAGCACAATTGGTACCAATTCTTGTCGGTTCTCACACCTACACAAGTAAAAGCTTTTGGTGGAGCTTGGTTAGGATGGTGGCACAATTTTTAATATGAATGTAAGCAAGATTCAAGAATGTTGGAAAAGATTCGCAAGATGCAATGTAACAAGTAGACCAAGCATATACGGTACACGGAAACACACACGCAAAAAGATAAGTGGGGTTGAGCAACCAAGGGTGAGCCAAAATGTGGAATCCACAAAAATGCTCTTGTTGCACAACACTAGAGAGACGCTAGCATGATTGCACGATAGGCGGATACAATAACTTGTGCACAACCTACTTAGCAAAAATGTAACGGCTTCTATCCCAAATATGTTTTATGCAAGGTGTTGCTATGATATGATCCAAGATGATCGAGTATGACAATCTTAATGTTGTATGATGCTATGGTTCTTGCTTAAAAGCTCTTTGCTTATCTTTCCTCTTTGCTTAAAAGCTTGGTTGGCTCTTTGATGTTTGAGCTCTTTTCTCATGCGACGCTTGATGAACCAAGATAGCAAGTGAGTATGTGATGACAACTTTGTGACACAAGAGATGATAACAATATAATCAACAATGATGCATGTATGTATGCTATGGGGAAGTATGATCACTAAAGTGCACAAGTCTCGTTACCGACAATACTCAATGGCTAGTCTCCATGGGTAAGCAACGCAAAGGAGTCAGGCAATGATGGTTAACAATGTGATGGCAAGAATGATATGTCCAATGCCAAGAGGAGGTTACCGGTCTTGCTTCTGGTATGGTGTCAAAATGGTGGCACGAATACCAAGTCATTGTCGAGGTGGTCGTTGTTGTTGACCGGTGTTGATGACATGTCCGTGGTGAAAAATGAGCGGCGGTGGTGTCGATGTCGAACCGTACCTAGATAGCCGAAACACAAAAGGATACGGTACCGCAACTCAAATTCTCAAAACCAAAGGCGACCAAAATTGTCGGAGTAGGTAGCGGTTAGGTGGTGGTGTGGGTTGGGATAATGTCAAAGAGTGCGGAAAGTTGGTGGTGGTGTAGCAGATGAAGTGGTGGAAGGAGCGGTCGTCCGGTAGTGGACGGAAGTCCGGTCGCCGGTCGTCCGGTCGGGTCGGACGTCCGGTGCTTCCTGGGTCGCCGGACGTCCGGAGATGTGCCGGTCGTCCGGTGGTCGGGGTCAACGTGAGATTCTAGATCCGGGAGGTGATTTTTGGGGGAATATGGGGAATTTGGGAGGGATTTCGAGGTGGAAGTGGTGGGGGGAAGGCTAGATCTACTTGCAACGCAACAAATTCACGGATCAAACCCAACAAAACATCATCAAAACTCACAAAACACAAGAAAAAATTTTGGGACTATTTTTGTGGGGATTTTCGGATTAGGACGAAAAACAACAAAATCAAGCTAGAAAAACGAAGAGGGGGCTCCGAAATCGTGATCAACCTTGCTCATGATACCAAGATGATGTAGGGTGGAACCCTAGATGGCCGATCTTTCCCGAAAGGAGCGGATCCCTACGAGGAACACGAAGAACACGAGGGGGAAAACGAGGGGAAACACAAGAGAAACACTCAACCAACAAGAAATAGATCACACATGTGCTAGATCCCCAAAACACAAACAGATACACGATGATCCAAGGTCAACAAAGGACGATACAAGTAACCGGTTCTTCTCTTAGAAGGAGGTCTTAATGGGGCCGCCCAAGAGGGGGGTCTTGAATCCAAGTTGATCTTCTCCGAAGAGGGGCCGCAGTCTCTCTCGAGGAGGAGATCGGTATGGATGAGCGAAGCTCTATCTCGAAGTATGAGCTAAACCAACGCTGACCCTAGCTAGGATGAATGGGGGGTCTATTTATAGTCTAAGTGCAAAAAAGGGGGCGAAGTGAAGGGGTACATGGGCCTCGGGCCCGAATCTGGACGCAGCCAGGTACCGGACGTCCGCTGGGGACCGGTCGTCTGGTGTCTCAGGAGCTGCCGGACGTCCGGTGTCCTCCGGTCGTCCGCTGGTTCTGCTCTGTGATGGGGGCGCCGGACGTCCGGAGGCTCCGGACTTCCGCTAATGTTGCCTCGGGTGCTGGCGCGCCGGTTGTCCGGTCCGGACCGGACGTCCGCTCGTTCGCTTTGGGTGCAGGGGCACCGGTCGTCCAGTCCGGGCCAGATGTCCGCTGGCTGGAGCTCGGCTGACGCTTCAGGCACCGGACGTCCGGTCCCGGCCGGTCGTCCGGTGGCTGGGAGATTTCCTGCAGCTCTTCTTCCTCTTTGTCTTATCATCCATCTTCCTCTTCTTCTTGTCCTTGCTCCTTAGATTCTCCATTGTACCTGCATATGCATAATGTATCCATATGAGGTAGTAGCCATGCTTCATGTGCATCAGAGTGGAATTGTGAGAGGATAGATGTCACCTCGGTTTCAAGGGCTCTTGCACGTGATCGAGTCATGGGCCCGGTAGGCACTTGGTGAGACGATGGTAGGTCCATGGGGATGACCTTGGGATGCTCCGCATCAGCGGTGAGGCCTCTGTGGCAACACAGCCGGTCACGAGGGGCAGGAGTAGGCAGCATGACCGGCGCTGGTTTGGGCGGCTGTTGCAAGAAGACCATAGGTTGAAGAAGCACTACGGCCGTTGGATGGACATCGTACGGTCACTGGAGCTAGAATCGTTCATATTAACTAAGTTGACAAAGCCCTCCGTCCGCGTCAACTTTGTAGGCCCACAAGTCAGCCTCCAACTATGGTGGGTCCCAGCTAGCAGGGGGGTATTCATTTTTTGTGCGTAATAAGGAGACACTTCCTTGCATGCGAAGATATAGCTAGTGGGTCCGAGCTGTCAGCAGGGGGAACGTTTCTTGTGTGCGGCCATGGTGTGTCCCAGCTGTCAGGTGGATGAATCATTATTTTGTGCGTAATAAGGAGGCATTTCCTTGTGTGCGGCCGTGGACCCAGCTGTCAGCCTCTCCACGTACAGTCCACTTCCGATGGATGTCGTTCGCTGACCATGTTGGCCACACCGTGCCCAGATCACCAAGGAGGTGGACGACGGCGAGGCCTAGGAAGGGAACACAACGGAGTCGGGAAAGACTAAGAAGTGGTTGCCCACGCGGTGGGGAGTACGAGGGTTTACTGATTTGGCTGCCGTCACCGGAAAATAACAGGAGGTGTGGGTGAGTAGAGGAATGGCCTGGCCAGCAATGGAGTAGTGTGGGGCGGTGCGGCCAGTGCGGCAGCACAACCAACCATGGGAGGCGGGAGCAGGCAGTCCCACCGGCGCTGGTTTGGGCGGCTGGAGCAAGAAGATCAGATATTGAAGAAGCAGCACGGCCGTTGGATGCACTGCTGCTAGAATCGTTTGTGGACTAAGTTGACAAGGCCTTTGGTACACGTCAATCTAGTAGACCCACAAGTCAGCCTCCAAATCTGTCCCAAACGGCATACAACACAAAATTTCTAGCCAGATTCAAATTAATTTAAAAACTAAACATACCTTAATTTAAATCCAATGAATTTTATCCGCACAAAAATAATGAATTTTAAAATATCAAAATCCGAAAGAAAATAGTATTTTGGAACTAATTGCGTGTTTGTTGTATTTTTCCATTTTATAGCCTATTTATTATTACTTATAGCCCATTTCTTATTACTTGTAGCCCATTTTCTGGGAAAAATGCATCCCTCCTCATCTTGACAGATTTCCGGCCCAGGAGGGCGTAGAAAAGCAAGTAGGCCTAAGTTGGTTATTCTGCAAAAAAACAAAATAGCTGGGCTAGCCATTTTCATAAAGGAAAAAAACAAATTGGGCTAGTCATGTGGTAAACATATGAAATAAAAGACTGGGCAAGATGGGCCACAGCTCCCGCACAACCCAGTTGATACCCTTCTCCATCCCAAAAAAATATTAATGCACGCTGTTGGGTCCCTACTGTCATCCTCACCATGTACAATCATCTCCTTATTCCTCTCGGTTGTTGACCATGTAGACAACACTGGAGGGCGGCACCACGGCGAGTGAACCAAGGGGGAGGACGATGGTGAGGCCTCGGACGGGAACGAATAGGAGCCGAGGAAGATACGCTGAGTTTTAGGGTGCAATGTGGCCACGATGCGTGTGCGGCAGCATAGCCATCCATGGGAGGCGGGAGCAGGCGGTCCTACCGGCACTGGTTTGGCTTTGGTGGCTGGAGGAAGAAGAGACTGAAGAAACACGATAGACGTTGAATGTCAATCCAGCGGTCATGGTTGGCACAATCGTTTGTTGACTAAGGCGACACGAAGTAGCATACTTTTTTATATATAGGAAGAAAATAAAAATTGGGCTCGTTTGCCTGATAACTTTCCCGAAACTGCGACCGTTCGTTCTTGCATCGCAACTAAAACTACGAGGAAACTGCGTGTGTCTCCGTCCTCCTCCCAGGGAACGTTCGCCACATAAGTGACTAGCACCCTTGGTTTTCAACCAAGAGGTCTTGGGTTCGAGTCCCAATAACTCTCAATTTTGTCCTCCTTCCTTCCTCACGAAAAAAGAAAGGAAATCAAATACTTGAGAAGGCGTACAGAACAAGTTAGTGTACCAGTAAAGAGATGTTGTTGAATTTTAGAAAAAGTAGAGACGTGCTCCTGTAGCTGGTTCAAATCCAAACCTAGACTATGACTATATATGGTGCTATGCTACTCTGCAAGTAATGAAACTGACATATCCAACGTTCGCTTCTCCTCTTCTCTACTTACTCTAACTAGCATCAGAAGGTCTGGCCGCAGCAACCATGTTCGCTGGCTGCTCATCCACCTGCTCTTCAGCACGCAACAACCAGATATGTGCCAAGTCGTCACCAGTACCATCGCATGTGGGTCTCATCACACCCTCGCTGGCACACGCATCGCAGCCTGTTACTCATCGCAACCCGCTGTCGTTGGTGTGGTCCCATTGCTGCAAATCACGCAGGGTCATCCGTTGCGTCTCAACCACAATCCTCAACCTTGGCCGAGTCTTCTACAAATGTCCGAATCATGGGGTAATAATATGTTGAAGTGTTGTTGTGCTGCTTTTAGTTGCTGATTTTTTTAATAGTTTGGTTGATGATCTTCCAATTTGATTTGTGTAGGAAAGGGAAGATTCATGTGATTTGTATTTCTAGGAAGTTGCTGATGTGGGGGAATGCAACTACGCTGATTATTTGGTTAGCCGAGGAATCCCAATAGCAGCAGGTTGGGGTGTTGGACAAGTAACTGAAGGAACGGCAGAAGATGAAAATGCAGAGCAGAGCAGAAGGTTAAAGATGCAGTTCCTCTGAGAACAGCTGCTGAACGGCCTTGACAGCAATGAGGATATGAAAGAGCTTGTGAAGATAATGGGCAAAATCGATGTGCTCTGTAGGATGATTGTCTCTTTATTTGCAGTGTATGTAGCACTCGTGATGTATTCAGTGGTTATGACATGAGCACTTTGCTGAAACTAGTAATGAATGAAACCTGTGTAGCAGGCTGGGTATAGTGTTGTGAACATCTAATGATTTCTATTAACGGAAATCGGGGGTATCCCCTTTTGCTCATAAATAAATAAACACTAGATGCCCTTTTGGTATTAAATAAATAAATTAGCAGAGGCCCTATCGGGTCATCTTTGTTCCCATTCGAAGACGTCGAGCAAATTGCAGTACAGTAGCAAACTATGTCATCAAATTTAAGTTTGACAGCCAAATATGAGTATAACTAAACAACAATGTCATCATGTTTTAGTCGTCATACAATCACCAAACACAAATCAACATACATAACAAGTGATGTTCTCACAACAAAATACTAAACAACACGTTCATCAGATTTCAGTTGTCATAGCAAACACAAATTCACATAGTAGATAAAAAAACGTCTTCTAACACGCAAATACGACAAAAACAATCTAATCAGCATCTGCAGCAGCAACGTCAACATCTTTACCATGTGTATCAGTCTGAATCGTAATTCCCCATGGTGTCTTCTTCTTCATCATCCTCAATGTCCTCGAACGTTAGCTTCTGCTTGATCAACTCTTGTATCTCCACAGCACGACATGCAATCTTTTCGCCAGTGTCATTGACGTGATGGTTCTCAAAGATATTAGGAACATATGTGGAATCTTGTACATCAGGAGTAGTGTAAGCATCATCTTGTTGTGCAACTTCATTAAATGAATTCCTATGCTCAAACCTTTGCAATACTCTCCCGTCATCGCTACGTGCAAATGTGTCTTCCAAGAAAATATCTGTGTTGCTTGATTTGCCAAAATAAAAGGCTACTTGGTCTGGTACGCCGCCTTGACATTGATGGATTTGAAATAATCATCAGCTCTGGGTTTTGCGATCTTGGAAAACAGGTTATACCAACGAGAACACAACATAACCACACACCAATGATCCTCAAAACTGGAGATATACTGCAACTGAACAATGTCTATTATGTTAGCATACATTTAAGTTGTCTCTCTATCGTACGTATCCATGCTCATGATGGCACTGTTTTGTGTCTTCCTACCTTCATCGTGTGCAAGGGTGTTGTAGCGCACATCTCCAACAAAGCAAGATTTATAATGTCTTACCCGAGTATCAGGACCCATTGCTAGTGCGTAAAGGGCATCATCAACTGCCTGCCCATCCTCCCGCATCTTCTTAACCCATGGTTAGAAAATAGAGAAGTTGATCATCTTATGTACTCAATATATTAAAAAACTGACAGTGCAATTCAAAAGCTTACATGGCTCTTGAACCATTTTGCAAATCCTACCATAACCAGTTTGTCAATGTTTCTTGGATTTTGCAGCAGTAACTGCTTTTTGTAGATGCTGCACAACATAGTGATCACGTCAAACATCTAAATATATAAGAATGTGCTGCAAGTTTAGTAGATTACGATGTATAAGCTGCATTACTTAGCACTTACTTCATATAAGGTAGTATCTTAGGACAATTATTCGACACATACCAACCCATTTTGTCCAAATCTTTAGGGTTGTCCTCTTGTTGAGCCTTCCCTGTAACTCGAACAGAATAATCGAAAACATTGTGCCCGGGATTGTCTTCACCCATCGCTTTGCTAAGTTGATCAGCTATTTCAATGTATTCTGAGCAGAATGTCAATGCTTCTGTAGCAATGTAGGCCTCTACAATGGAACCTTGGGGTCTAGCTCTGTTCCTAACATAGCCCTTGAAAGTGCCTAGCCGCCTTTCAATAGGGTACATCCAACCATGATGTACTAGACCTCTAAGTAGTTCCTCATCAGGTAGATGAATAGCCAAATGCACGAACACATCAAAGAAGGCTAGAGGATATATCTTCTCAAGGTCACATAGGATAGTTGGTATCTTGTCTCTAAGACGCTCCAAAGCATCTATCCTGATATTTCTACTGCAGAGTTCCCTGAAGAATTGTCCCAACTCTGCAACTGCTCTGTATAAGTCAGGGCGGCTGAATCCTCTAAGGATAATAGGTAAAACCCTTTGAAGTAGGACATGGCAGTCATGAGTTTTCAACCCTTGTACCTTGCTTCCATTTGCACTGACTCTCCTTCAGGGTTGGAAGCAAATCCATGTGGGAATCTCACACGTGACAGGACACTGCATAATTCTTTTCTTTTTACCTTTTCCAAGGCGTACACAGCTGGTGCCATATCCCATGGTTTACCTTCATCTTCCACCTACAAATCCTTTCTGATACCCAGGGGTGTCAAATCAATCCTAGATTTTAAAGTATCTTTCGTCTTTTCTTCAATATTAAGAAGTGTGCTGATAATGCTGTCACATATATTTTTCTCGATGTGCATCACATCAAGATTATGCCGCAGATCCAAATCTTTCCAATACTCCAAGTACCACAAACACTACACCACGGCACTACATCCCCGACAGTCAGGTTGGTTGGAAAAACAACTTCCCATGACAGGCAGTCGGTTGGCAAAGACTATTGCCGACTGATCTTGTCTGTTGGGGAAAGTCCAGATGGGAAAAGCCTTTCCCGACCGACATATCTTTGCCGACCGATCACTTGACGGCTGTGGGGTACTTTTCCTGACCAACATTCTATTGGGCCCGCCATGGGCCTTTCCCGACCAACGGTCTATTGGGCCTACCAGGAGGCTTTCTCGACCGACTGTCCGACGGGATTTGTTTTCCTGACCAACAGTCTATTGGGCCTGCCATGAGGCTTTCCCGACCGACTGTGTGATGGGTTTTGTTTTCCCGACCAACTTTTCATTGGCCCTTGCATTAGCTTTCTTCAAAAGACTATGAGATGGTTTTTTTGTTTTGCCCACAAACATCCAATAGCCCTCAATAGCTTACATTTGCGTTACCAATGAAATATCGATCAAGTTTCATATTTCATAACTATAACATGCATCTCGTGACAATAGTAACCAATAACCAAACAATAACACATTCATTAATTTCACGTCTAAATAGTTCATTCGTTACAATATGGTTCATTTTCTCAGACACAATGTGGGTTTACAAAATGATACATAGAATGCATCTCCAACGATTCAATCACCATTACACAAAAAATCCCATTGACACGAACCACCGGCTTCATGGTTCCTCGTCCCCTTGCATGTCTTTCCTACAAAATGTAAATAAGTTGCGATTACATTCATACAATCATAAAGACAATGGCACCATAATTTGTATAAAGCATAGCACTGACAACAACTATTACTTCACAAGGCCAGCTAGTATAGAAATACCTACTAAGGAAGGCACTCCATTCAAGCATAGGTAACCGTGTAAAGGGCATGCTAAGCACTAGTTAAATTGTCCTTATTTCTAGACACTATATTCATTCATAAGCAGAAAGCTTCTGTGAATATCAACAAGTTAAATTATACAAGTAGTTGTTCATTAGATGACTTAACTTTGACCGCATTAAAATTTAGAAAGTAGTAGGCACCATAACATATGGTTTTAAACTAAAACGGAGAGCGACCTTCTCCGATATTCGCTCGTTTTATGAAGCATAACTGTATTTATCACCGAAGATTAAACATAATGGGCTACAAATAAGCAAGAGTTTATAGGATACTTCAGACTTTATTTACCACGGTAACTTCTATAGCTGAGACCTCTAATAGCAGCCAAGCTATATACTACAACTACGACTATACAAAATGTATCCATGTTCTGGTTCTTTTATCATATGCAACATACCATTCTGTCCTAGTAATTAGTCTCTGTTAGAATTCTAAGTGTATATTCTAAAAACAGCAGAAAGGTGATTCACAAATAATGTATTTCATGCAAAATAACAAGAATAACAACAACGAATCATCATTCCATATCTATCCACTCTTATAAAAAGCAGAGTTGGCGATGATGGTGTGCCTGCCATCCTGCAATATAGGTCGTCCGATCTATATCTAGCGGATAGGAAGGAAACTATGACAATTTAGTAATTTACTCGCACTCCTCTCCACATTTGCAGATAAGGCCTTCCCTCGTTCATCCTTTTCTCCCACAAGATCTTGATGTTCCGTGCAATGCACGGGCATCTTGCTAGTACTCCTACAATATACTATATTATTGTGAAAGTTCATATACACCGGCCGAGATTAATGCAAACACGGCAGATTTTCATTACATTTCAAACTTTTATAGGACAGAAAAATAAAAGAAACCCGACCCTAAACCTATTCCACGGCGGTGACCAACGTCCTCCATCTGCGATCTCCATGTACGGGGGCGAGGTTCAAGACCCGTGAAGTGAAGGTGCGGTCTCCGGCGAGGAAGAGTAGAACACAGGAGACAGACCGGCTAGTTGGCACACCATGCCCTGCCGCCTCCCATGCCCTACTCATCCTCGGAGGAGTCCTTGACCATGGCGGTGCCAGATGTTGGACGACAGCAAGTAGGACGCATGGCTGACGATGCTCCCGTCGTCGGCCGCCAACGTGGCCACCACTTATCCGGTCGTGTCCGCGTCCGGCTACGCCGCTATTGCGTCGCGAGCGGCGACTTGAGCCAGGGCGGCGACCTCCAGCTTCATACCCAAAGACAAGCTCTCCCGTAGAGCGTTCGCACTCGCGGTCATGGAGGATGTGGTGCCAGTAAGTAGGACAATGCGCTATGGTGTGGAGGTTAGCTAGGCGTTGCCGCTTTAAGTAGCGCATTTCGGTGAAGCCAAGTGTCCAGGTGCATCATTAGGCTGCTGCCAATGCATGGGTGCTTAGATGAGGTGCTAAGGACATTAAATAGCTTAGCCACTATACTCCCCAATGCATAGGTGCTTAGCTTATGGTAGCTAAGCTTGCTTCATTTAATGATTTAGCAACTAAAACTCTTCATGTATTGGTGGGCTTCCTTCCTTTAAATGTCTTGCCTATGTTCACGCACGTAGCATTGTTTCTTCCTGAGTCACCATACTCATCTCTCTCCTCTTAAATAACTTGCCACGTTAGATTTTTTACCTACGTGGAAGGCTTAGCACCTATAGAAGGTGGAGCATTGGGAGGGCCCTTAAGTCACCGGAGTTGGTTCCTCGGGCACCGAGCCTCTTAACGACGGCATACGGACAGACGACATGAATGCGGGCAGCTAGCGCCGTCTGGGAATGCACCGCACAATGGCCTGAGGGACGAGGGTGTGCCAGGGTAGTCAGCTGCAGTCGTGGCAATGTTGCAGATGCCCTTTGCTCACACGTGATCCCCACATGTCATTGAAAAAGTAAGACGACCCGGCATGGTGTCAGGTCCCGAGAGTGCAGCTGGCCGCGCTACACCACTCCGCGGACGTGTCGTGGCACGCGCGCACTTCGGTGCTCCGTGCATCCTCGACGAGCCGGGTGTTGATCTGCTCATCATGCCACAGCGCTAACGCCACCCTCGGCACACTAAAGCCGACCATGTCCAGCGACGATGAGCGTGTTGCTCACCGCAGTCGCAGTGACCAGAGGCCGTGCTGGAGCCGCGCCACGTTGCTCGCCCCCACGACCCACATGAACGGTTGCCAGTAGTGAGAAGGTCGTGGGTCAGATCCTTCATTGGACTAGTCTGCGCCACGTCGTCCCGATAGGTGTGCCCACATGTCGGTTTCCCTATTTTCCCGACCAAATTCGAGCGTCAGTGCTCCGCGTTGCGCATTAGGCGCAGAACAGGTGGTTTTTGTACCCTGGTTCAAATGTGGTACTGTACCAAGTTGTTACCCTAGCCCCAAGTGTGGTGGCTTTGGTACGGCACCACCCTTTTCCTTTCCAAGTAGTGAAGCATAACACTTGATTAAGTAGCCAGATGGTGTGCCAAATGTAGGTGTTCGACTATTTGAAGGAATAATTGTGGTGTGCCTGATCCGTGCCCGCATTTAGGGGTCCAACTTACCATGTTCCGCCAGTAGTAACTATACTAGTCCCTGCGTACTCCCTCTGTTTTTATTTACTCCGCATTTTAGCCTTGCTCAAAGTCAAAGTTTGTAAACTTTGACAAACTTTATAGCACTGTTCAAGAATTCACCCGATTAATCAGTTAACGGGCCAGATAATCGCTACTCATAGCATAGCCAAATCGAATAACACCTATTCGTCATGTTAACTTGTCAGGCCGATTAATTGGCCAGTTAGACCGATTAATCAGTTGTCATGTCGATTAATCCCTGCTGCCCATTAACGGGTGGGCAAACAAAGCCCAAAATTTTGGCCCATAACCCCTTCCGGCCCCATGCCGCTCCTTAATAAATAGGATTAATAATTTTACCTCCTCTCTATGCTTTTCATATGTGTATGGCAGCATATTTTGGTATACTATATAGCTGGAAGCATGAGAGTATGGTATAATACGTTAAAAAATCTAGATATATGTTGGCAAGTTTCTATTCTATCTACCGATTAATGGTCTACCGATTAATCCAATTAATAGGCCGACTCACTGATTAATCGCTACTCCTAAACTAACCAAGCAGCTGCCAGTTAACGATTTATTGAACATTGCTTTATAGACAAAAATAATAACATATACAAAAACAAATCAATACCATTAGATTCACTATTGAATATACTTTCACATCATATAGATTTTCTATTGTAAATGTTCATATTTCTACTCTTACTAGCAAGATGCCCGTGCGTCGGACGTAACATCAAGATGCATTTGTATGACTAGTTTATCTTGTGAGATAAAAGGATGAACGAGGGAAGGCCTTATTTGCAAATGTGGAGAGGTGTGTGGGTACCTTTTTGCAAAATTGCCATAGTTTCCTTCCTATCCGTCAGATATAAATCGGACGGCCTATATTGTAGGATGGCAGGCACACCATCATCACCAACTCTGTTTTTTTATAAGAGTGTAGATAAAAAGTAGAGTTGGTGATGATGGTGTGCCTTCCATCCAACAATATAGGCCGTCCGATCTATATCTAACGGATAGGAAGGAAACTATGACAATTTACCCGCACTCCTCTCCACATTTGCAGATAAGTCCTTTCCTCGTTCATCCTTTTCTCCCACAGGATCTTGATGTTCCGTGCAACGCACGGGCAACTTGCTAGTTTTCTATAAATTTGGTCAAATTTTATGATGTTTGACTTCAGCCAAACCTAATATGCAGAGTAAATAAAAACAAAGGGAGTATCTTACTCCGTGACCAAGACGGAAGGGAAACGAACGTATCGTACCCACCCTAGTCCTCTCTCAATTGATCTCCGGATCCCGAGATGAAATCGAGAGAGAACAAGTGGGTGCATGTGTGATACCTAAGGCAGATTCAAAATTTTGAACCAGTGATCATAGCATCCGCAAATCATATATAAAGGGTATTCAATGTTCTTTTCACTTTTGAACATACAATATACTCCCTCCGATCCTTTCTAGTTTACATATAAGTTTTATGTGTAGTCAAAGTATCTCTACTTTGATCAAACTTACAGTAAAAAGTACCAACATTCAACAACACCCAATAAATATTGTTAGATTCATACGTACTCCTAGATTTGTACTCAAACAGAGATGGTTTCCAATTTGTTTTCAACCACGTGAATGTGCTTGTTCTCATGCATGCTCTTCCTACTAGGATTTCGCCATGTATAGCCAGTCCAATAGTAACTTTTTTAAGCTCCCTATCCAATAGTACTAGTGGAGTACTGACAACATCTGTAGTAGAGTATGCAGTGCTCATAGTACTCCCTCCTTCCATTTATATAGGGCCTAAGAGCAAGTCTAATAAGGCCTAGTCAGCAGGCTATAAGACTTGTCATGTCATTAAAATCCTACTTGGAGGAGTGAGAAGAGAGGAGAGAGAGTGAAACAGGCTCTTATTCTACAACCCGGTAATACACATAGATCAAGAAAAAATAGTATGCATGCAACTCTCTTCCAATCATATACCTTGCTCATGCAAATATTAAATGCTTAGAGCCAACCTAATAGCCATTCTAAGAGCCAACTTATTACTTATATGAGTATTTTTTTATGATGGCTCTAAGTGAGGTGGCATCTCTTTATAGCCAATAGCCGGCTACATTATTAACCATGCTCGCGTTTTTCAAAACCGCCTTTGACTATTGACAAGATTAATTGTACATGAGATGCATAATGTGAAAATTATATCATTGGAAGCTCCTTTCACATACGAATTTGACCGTATGCTTTGTGTAAGTTGCATGTAGTATATTATTACTCTAACATTTGGTCAAAGTTAGCCTCGAAAAACACATTAGGCCCTGTATAGTTGGAAGTAGGGAGTAGTAGTGGAAGTGGATCCTCTGACGTAGGTATCCTTGCCTTACCCTCCCTTTTGGTCACTTACTAGCAGTCCCCATGCTTGCTAGGCCCGCATGTCAGTTACTCAATGGGTTCGGCCACGTCAGGGGATCCTCATCCGTAGTTAGTATACTCCCTCTGTTTTTATTTACTCCGCATAAAACGGAGGGAGTAGTAGTATAAATGACGCGGGCGGGGGAGGGGTAGGGACGTCGGTTTGCTCTCAACTACGGTCCCACAAGCGAGCGAAAACGCAAGACGAAGTGCGTTTCATTCGGTGAACGACGTGGAGGGTCCAGCGTAACAGGGTGCAACGCGAATGCGACCAAAGCAATGTACAGTCAAAACCGATTGACCGGTCGTCACCGGAACCACTATTAACACCAGAACCTTTGCTGCTTGGCCTATGCCAACCACTACCCCAAAACCACACCTCCTCTATAGCCCATTCCCCCACCTTTCGATCCCCTAGCCCGCATCAAGCGTCCCCTAGTTTGCCGGAAAGCCATGGTGCACTGCAAGATCACGTACTACAAGATGCTAACGCCGGAGCGCCACACAAAAATCGCGGTGGCGGTCGGCTCCACAGACCTCTATTCCCACGCTCGCTTTGCGGCAGGCCAATCCCCGAGTTCTTTGGAGCCAAGCTACGAGGAGGAGGAAGCTGATCCAATGTTCATGGCGGAGGTCGCGGCACAGAAGGCCCTCGATGCGTATTAGACGATGGACATCGACTTCATGCCGGCGTCCGGGTCCCCCATGGTGCAGGCGGACCAGCGCTTCCACCTAGCGATACTAAAGGAGGACTGGGAGGTAGAGGCTCAACTCGACACAGAGCGTGCGCATGCCGCTGCCATCGAGGCTCTCCTGCAGGCGGAACCGGATCTCATGGATGTGAACCGGGTGGCGGAGGCTCAACTTGACGCGGAGCACGCGGATGCCACTACCATCGAGGCCCTCCTGCAGGCGGAACTGGAACTGTGCGGCAGAGACTCAACTTGACGCGGGGCACGCGGATGCCACTGCCATCGAGGACCTCCTACAGGCGGAACTGGTCGTCCTGGACTTGAACCGGGTGGCGGAGGCTCAACTCGACATGGAGCGTACGGATGTCGTTGCCATCGAGGCCCTCCTGCAGGCGGAACCGGATGTCCTGGACTTGAACCGGGTGGTGCTCTTGTCCATGCAGAGCGCCTGCACACTCCGTGTGAACGAGTAGCTGGAGGCCGAGGATAACCATGGTGCAGAGACACATGTCGGCAGCTACGACTGGCTTGTGCCGGCACCAAAGACGACGAGGCCATCTCGTTCCGCGAGCAGTGATAGTTTTTCTTTATGTTGTTGTTTTTAGAGATCTTTTGCTGTGTAAAAACATATATTTATGCAAGTCGTCTGACTTTCATCATTTGGGTCAGTCGACCATTTCAGGCGGTTGGATGAATATCCTATGTCTCCTAACCCTTCTTCCTCACCTCTTCTTCTTCCCTAACAGACCACCGCACGGGCCATACGGATCTTCCCCAACATGCGGTTGGATAAACATACTGTATGAACGAAAATTATGTGTCAGCGATAGGGTGGCTGAATTTGGTTTGATCACATGCGGTAGCACGTGTCACTGAGGGTGCGTTCCCTTGGTTGGGTTGGCGGCGTGCAGGAGCGACTGTGTGAGGGTGCGGTGTGACCGCGGCGTGCAGGAGCGACTGTGTGAGGGTGCGGTGCGACCACGACAGTCGTGCACAAGTGTACCTCCTTTTCATTTTAAAAACTTTAGACAAGCTTGGCAAAAATGTGTGGCGAAATATGGCAATGCAAGGCCTAGACCCAAACAGGATACAAGTACGTACATAGGAGTACTAGTGTTAAAAAAGAAAGGCGGGGTTTTCCTTTGCGGGATTAATAGATACAGATCCTCGTTTGACGTGCCAATTAATGTGTATTTTTTCTCCAAAGCCCAAAGAGCTAACCATCTCACTCCTCATCGCTTGATTAATGCAGCGCCATGCAAACCAACCTTCTCACTTCCGCATGCATGCAAGGGTATATTAATGTCCTTGGTAGCTAGTATGAGGCAAACCCCATCAATTTTGCCTCGATTAGTGTTAGTGGCCTTCTGCAAATTGTAATTTTGATATACTAGCCTTGTGTACAAAAAGTGGAGGCAGTAACTATTTGACTTCCTTCCCCATTGCGGTGACATCGACGATATCTCGAACGTTGTGGTTTGGCGAAGTGCATTCGACGGAGAACACCATTGAGGGAGACCACGATAAGTCATTCGCAAGTGCCGCCTACAAGCTGAGACAACCGCCTTATTTGCATCTAGGAAGTCCGTTGAACCAAAGGACGTGTAAATGTACTAGTACTAGTAGACATAGCGTCATCCGTCCAGCTTAGTGCGGTGAGATGGTTTCTCAAAGAAGACGATGGAGAAGCGGAGTCAGCGAAGAGTGAAATGATGGTTGCTTCGTCCGTGCTTTGTGATTTGACACCTCACTGCTTTGTGATTTGTGATAGAAGGGAAAGGGGAGTAGACTCTGTGCTCTATACTGTACATGTGTCCTATTATGACCGGTTTAGCTTATAACCGGAGAAGGCCCACCGGGCATTAGTTAGGGGCTTGGCCCACAAGTTATCTCAGGATTAATTCTTATGCAAGTTATTTAGGTTATAAATATAGGCTGTAAGACTCTTGGAGAATCAAGCAATAAAGATATTATCATCTTTTGTTGCCCGGCTCCCTGAGGAGCCGGAACCCTAGCCGCCACCAGCCAACCGCCGCCGCACCTAAACCCTAGCCGCGACGGCGCCCACTCACCGGTGCGCGTGCTCCAGCCCTCGTCCTCCTCCACCTTGTCCCTATAACCTGCGTAGCCGCACCGGTAGGAACCCTAGTCCTACCAATTTGGCAATCAGAGACCATGTTGCGATCATGTCGCTGCCGCCATCACCGCCGCCGCCGCCCGTCGGTACCACCACGCCCATGACGACGGTGCCGCTCATCACCGCGCCGACCACATCCGCCGGGACCTCGCTGGCGTGTCCCGTCTCCTCCTCGATGCCGCCTGCACCGCCGTCCTCGGGCGCATCTGCACCATCACCAGTGGTCGCCTTGTCTCCGGAGCAACTCGCTGCCATGCTACATCACCTCGTCACCGTCGTCCATGGTCTTCAGCTCCAACAGCAATATGGGGCCGGGGCCTATGCTCAGCCGCCGTCGGCCCTGATCGCCGCCCTTGGCCTTCTCCTACAGCAGCAGCCGCAGTACGGGGGCGGGGCGGGCCCCTTTGCGCCACCACCAGGGCCGTACCAGGGCGCGCCCGCGCTCGGCGGGTCCCTGTTCTGGCCGATCCAGGCGGGCTTGGCATCCGGGCCAGCGCCGGCCGCGGCGCCCCTCTGGCCTGTGCCACCGGCAGCCTCGGCCGCCTCCTGGTTGCAGCAGCCGCCGTCCACCACATGGCCGGTGCAGCAGTCGCCGTCCACCGCATGGCCAGTGCAACAGTCGCCGTCCACCGCATGGCCGGTCCAGCAGCCGCCACCAACAGCGTCCCAGGGCCTGCTTCCACCGCCGTTCTCCGCGCCATCATCATCCGGGACCAGCTCAGGCGCGGCCTCGACTACCGGGTTACCGATCCATCAGGTCCGGTTTCCCCCGTCCCCGTCCCCCCTGCCAGCGTGGGCGACGGGGTCTTCGCCTCCGCCGGTCTACACCACGACCCCAGTTGAGCCGACTCTATTCCCGCAGTTCGGCGGGCCATCCGGTCTCGCCAGCCAATACCCAGACTACTCCGATCAGGCACCCCCCGCTTCACTGTTCCGAGCCTCCGAGCATGCTCGGCACAGTGGGCCGCAGCCGACAACGCCGCCGTTCGCCAAACTCGACTTCGCCACCTATGACGGCACGGAGGATCCCTTTAACTGGCTCAACCAGTGTGAGCAGTTCTTTCGCGGGTAGCGCACCCTCGCGTCGGAGCGGACGTGGCTCGCGTCTTACCTCCTCCGTGGCGCGGCCCAGACCTGGTACTACGCCCTCGAGCAGGACGAGGGCGCCATGCCTACGTGGTAGCGTTTCCGCGAGCTCTGCCTCCTTCGCTTCGGGCCTCCAGTTCGCGGGAGCCGCCTGGCGGAGCTCGATCGCCTCTCCTTCACCTCCACGGTGCAGGACTTCGCCGACCGTTTTCAGGCCCTGGCCTGCCCATGCGACGGGCATTACGGCCCAACAGTGGGCCGACCTCTTCATTGGTGGCCTTCCGGACCACATCCGCGTCGACGTGGAGCTCCGTGGACCTCAGGATCTCCAGCAGGCCATGTACTACGCCCGCACCTTCGAGAGTCGGGCCCAGGCCATGCAGCCTGCCGTGCCACCGCGGGGAGGCCGCCCGACCACACGTCCAGGCCCGGCGCCCGGCCGTCCACCTCAGGCCGCGCCGGCGCCCCCAGCAAGGACACGACCCTTCCGTCGTCTTTCTCTGGCGGAGCAGATGGAGCGGCGGCGCCAAGGCCTCTGCTTTAACTGCGATCAGCCCTATACGCCGACACATGTCTGTCCGCGCCTCTTCTACTTGGAGACGGTCAACTACACCGAGGAGGACGCCTCAATCGACGAGACCCCGCCACCTGAGGCGGCTGCGGACACCCCCACGGATCCCACGACGATGGCTTTCGTCGTCTCCGTCCACGCCCTCGCCGGCATCCGTGACGAGCAGACCATGCTATTACTGGTGCTCATACAAGGCGAGCAGCTCGTGGCCTTGGTGGATACTGGCTCCACCAATAACTTCCTGCCCGCGGTGACCATGCGTCGTCTAGCACTTCCGTTGACAGGCGGGGAACGCCTGCGGATCACCGTGGCGAACGGCGATCGCCTCCAGTGTCATGGGCTAGCACGCGACGTTCCCATCTCCATCGGCGGCGAAAACTTCTCCATTACCTATGCCGGGATCGACCTGGCTTGCTTCGACTTCATCCTTGGCATGGATTTTCTACGAACCCTCGGTCCCATCCTTTGGGACTTCGACGCACCGACGATGACGTTCTGGCGGATGGACCGCCGTATCCGGTGGGACGGCCTTGAGAGAGCCGCGCCAGCCGCGCCCCAGCTCGAGCTGGCCACTGCATCCGTGGAGGCCGACCACCCCCTCCTGGATTCTCTTCTGCAGCAGCACCATGACATCTTCGCCGAGCCGCGGGGCCTTCCGCCCGCCCGGGTGTATGATCACCGGATCCACCTCTTGCCGGGCTCCACCCCGGTGGCGGTTCGGCCTTACCGCTACCCTCAGTTGCAGAAGGATGAGTTGGAGTGCCAGTGTGCACTCATGTTGGCCGCCGGCATTATCCGGATATCCACGTCACCCTTCACCGTGCCGGTACTTCTCGTCCGCAAGGCGGACAACACGTGGCGCTTCTGCATCGACTACCGTGCGCTGAACGCGCTGACACTCAAGGACAAGTTCCCTATACCGGTGGTCGACGAGCCCCTGGACGAGCTCCATGGGGCGCGCTTCTTCACCAAACTCGACCTCAGGTTAGGATACCATCAGGTGCGCATGCATCCGGACGACATCGCCAAGACATCGTTTCGCACTCACCATGGCCACTTCGAGTTCTTGCTGATGCCCTTCGGCCTCGCCAAAGCCCCGGCGACCTTTCAGCCCCTGATGAACGACTTCCTCCGGCCCTACTTACGGCGGTTTGTGCTTGTTTTCTTTGATGACATTCTTATCTACAACGCCACATGGGCCGAGCACCTCCAGCACGTCGCCATCGTCTTCAACGAGCTTCGGGCGCACCAACTTCATCTTAAGCGCTCGAAATGCTCGTTCGGAACTCCTTCCGTCGCCTACCTCGGTGACGTCATCTCAGCCGACGGGGTGGCTATGGACGCCGACAAGGTGGCTGCCGTCACCGCTTGGGCGACGCCTCACTCACCGCAAGCTCTTCGCAGATTCCTCGGCCTCGTGGGCTACTACCGGAAGTTTATCCGGGAGTTCGGGCTCATCACGGCGCCCCTCACGCGGTTACTACACCGCGACGCCTTCGCTTGGGACGACGAGGCGACGACGGCATTCGAGGCCCTCAAGGGGGCCCTCACGACGGGCCCCGTTCTCCAGATGCCCGACTTTGACCGCCCATTTGTGGTGGACTGTGACGCCTCGGGTGCGGGTTTTGGCGCCGTGTTGCATCAGGGCGATAGGGCCCTCACTTTCTTCAGCCGGTCCTTTGCTCCGCTCCATCTTAAGCTGGCAGCATACGAGCGGGAGCTCATTGGCTTGGTGCAGGTCGTGCGCCATTGGCGGCCTTACTTGTGGGGACGATCGTTCCACATTCGCACGGACCACTACAGCCTCAAGTTCTTGCTGGACCAACGGTTGTCGACCGTGCCTCAACACCAGTGGATCAGCAAGCTCTTCGGCTTCAACTTCTCTGTCGAGTATCGGCCGGGTCGCCTGAACACCGTGGCCGATGCGCTGTCCCGTCGCGACTCCGACCTCGTGCCCTCCGCCGGTGATTCCGAGGGGGCGACCCTGTGCATCCGCTCTGGGCCGACTTTCGGCCTCTTCACCGACATTCGCCAGGTGACCGCGACCGCCGCCGATGCCGTCCTTCTTCAATAGCAGCTGGCGGCCGGGGACCTAGAGGAGCCGTTATGCTTCTCCGACGGCGTGCTTCTCCATGGGCGCCGGATCTTTGTTCGGGCACATGATGATCTCTGTCACCAGGTGTTGCTGCTCGCCCACTCAGCTGGTCATGAGGGTGTGCAGAAAACCCTCCATCATCTCCGCGCCGACTTCTACATCCCTGGCGATCGAGCCCTGGTCCGTGACTAGGTTCGGTCTTGTCAGGTCTGCCAACGCAACAAGATGGAGACCCTGCGGCCGGCCGGGTTGCTTTAGCCCATGGAGGTGTCGTCTCAGGTCTGGGCCGATATCTCCATGGACTTCATCGAGGGCCTTCCCAAGGTGGGTGGCAAGTCGGTCATTCTCATGGTGGTCGACCACTTTTCCAAGTACGCCCACTTCATCGCGCTAGGCCAGCCATACACGGCGGCGTTCGTGGCCCGAGCCTTCTTCGACGGCATCGTCCGTCTACACAGGTTTCCAGCTTCGATCGTCAGTGATCGGGACCCGGTGTTCACGGGCCATGTCTGGCGCGACCTCTTTAGGATGGCGGGCGTCAAGCTCTGCTTGAGCACGGTGTTCCACCCTCAGACGGACGTCTAGTCCGAGGTGGTTAACAAGGTCATTGCCATGTACTTGCGTTGTGTTACAGGTGATCGACCTCGAGCTTGGGTGGATTGGCTCTCTTGGGCGGAGTACTGCTACAACACCTCATTCCACTCCGCCCTGCGTGCTATGCCGTTTGATGTGGTCTATGGTCGGCCACCCCCGCCTATCGTGCCGGTGGACCCGGCGACAGCTCGGACGGAGGTTGCAGCTGATCTTATCCGCACCCGTGATGAGATGCTTGCGGAGGTTCGTCAGCGTCTCTTTCAGGCTCAGCAGCTGGCCAAGCACTACTATGACAACCACCATCACGAGGCGGAGCACGCGGTGAGCGATTGGGTGTGGCTGCGTCTTCTTCATCGCTCCATGCGGTCACTCGACCCGTGCGCGAAGCGCAAGCTCGGCCCTCGCTATGCCGGGCCCTTCGTCATCCTAGAGCGCATCGGGCAGGTGGCGTATCGTCTTCAGCTTCCATCCGGCACTAGCATCCATGACGTCTTCCATGTGGGGCTGCTTAAGCCTTTCCACGGCGAGCCACCGGCTGGTCCTCCGGCGCTTCCTCCGACCGCCAATGGTCGTCTTCTTTCGGAGCCGGAGAAGGTGTTGCAGGCGCAGCTTCGTCGCAGGGTGTGGTTCATCTTGGTCCAGTGGGCGGGTCTTTCGGAGGAGGAGGCTACTTGGGAGCAGCGTGATGACTTCCGCCAACACTATCCAGACTTTCAGCTCGAGGACGAGCTGTTTGCGCAGGCAGGGAGAGATGTTATGACTGGTTTAGCTTATAACCAGAGAAGGCCCACCGGGCATTAGTTAGGGGCTTGGCCCACAAGTTATCTTAGGATTAATTCTTATGTAAGTTATTTAGGTTATAAATATAGGCTGTAAGACTCTTGGAGAATCAAGCAATAAATATATTATCATCTTCTGTTGCCCGGCTCCCTGAGGAGCCGGAACCCTAGCCGCCACCAGTCAATCGCCGCCGCACCTAAACCCTAGCCGCGACGGCGCCCACTCGCCGGCGCGCGCTCCAGCCCTCCTCCTCCTCCAACTTGTCCCTATAACCTGCGTAGCCACACCGGTAGGAACCCTAGTCCTACCACATCCAAGCACGGGAGAAAGAGGAGGGACGTTGCATTTTTCTATTCCTTCAATCAATCAATCAGGGAGCTTCAGTTCCATCTTTTTGGCTTTGGCAGCACTGTCCACAATGGTTCCCATCGATGCCAAAAGCTATTTTCACATTTGGCGACACATAGTGGATGCCCTTAACCGTACCACTTGGTTTTTCTCCTATTTGCTATCTATACAAATCTCAATTATATTGATCTAAAAAATTATAGATTCAAGATTAGTGAAAAGGAGGTGATTTTTCCGTGCGGATGGCGGGGGAGGTTTCTTATTTTTAGAGGACGTTGGCCTGGTGGTTTGCTAGCATGCGGTCCCATGTGTCAGTGCTTTACCAAGCCGATCCGCGTCCCACATAAGGCAGAACAACGATAGAAGCAACACGTGGTTAACTTGAAGAAGATGAGGGAGAAGCGGATTCAGCAACGAGTGAAATGATGGTTGCTTCGTCCCTCCAAATTTTTTAGCGTTATTACTTCGTCCCTCCAACTTAACTGCGGGAAAGGTGCTGCTTTGTGATTTGACACCTCATTGTTCATTTCTACGCCGGCACCATGACTGTGGTGCTTCACCCCTGCTGCTCTGCACTTTATTTTGGTATGGCACGTGGACCCGGTAGCTTGATGTCCCACATGTCGGCAAAAGGGACTAGACCATTTATGAAAGCGAGCACTCCACTCTTACGATGGAGGAGTACACGACGCGGCGGCCCAGTGAACTATTACCTGTACTGTAGTACTATAGTACTATAGTTTTTCTGTTTCGCATGATCCATCGATACAAACCCGATTAAATAGGAAAGGGCAGGATTTTTCCCGCGCGGTAGATGATACTGGCCATACATTTCAAAGGCAATTTTAGTGTATGCAAACTAATACTTAATAAACAATATGATATCTAGTAAAACTAAAAACACATATGATTTATTCTGTTAGAGTGTAGTAGTACTGATGTATTGCATAGTTGTTAGATGTAACATGCGAGAACGTGTAGATATGTAGTTTTGGAGGGCCTACAGAGAGAAATGCGTAATACGGTCACTGGACTTCAGAATACGCTCATTACGGTCACTATATACGTTTTGCGGTGATAATACAGTCACTTGCTCACCGTTCAGTATTGGATTGCACTCTGTTGACCAGTCAAATAGTCTGCGTGGCACCATGTTGACTAGTTAAATTGACCATGTTCCTTGTGGGTCCCACCTGTCAGTTCACATTGGAAAAAGGTCAGATTAACACAAATTTACGCAGGCACAACAAGACTCCAACTCGTGCATGGGAACCACCTGGTTGTGTATGTGTCTGTCAAGGCCTGATGTGTGCGCATGCACATGTAGGTTGAGCACTTGAGCGTGAGAGTGTGTGTTGGTCATGTGGTGTGTGCATGCATGCGTGTGTGCGTGCGTGTGAGTGTTGCGTGCGTGCGTGGCTATGTGTGTACGTGTGAGTGTTGCGTGCGTGCGTGGTTGCATGTGTTCGTGTGAGTGTTGCATGCATGCAGTTCGTGTGCATGCATGCGTGTGTGTATAATCACCACACCAGCTCCTCTGTGTTAAAACAGATGGCTCAGCATACCAATACAAGGTCACCTTGTCCGTTCTGCCCGCGGTCATGACTTCAAACCACCGTCCAATATTTTTTGTCGTTTGTTTTCATTCTTACTAGCAAGATGCCCGTGCGTTGCATGTAACATCAAGATGCATTTGTATGACTAGTTTATCTTGTGAGAGAAAAGGATGAATGAGGGAAGGCCTTATTTGCAATGTGGAGAGGTGTGTGGGTACCTTTTTGCAAAATTGGCATAGTTCCTTCCTATCTGTCAGATAAAATCGGACGACCTATATTGCAGGATGGCAGGCATACCATCATCACCAACTCTGTTTTTATAAGAGCTAGAAAGATGCCCATGCGTTGCACGGAACATCAAGATGCATTTGCATGAGTAGTTTATCTTGTGAGGGAAAAGGATGAAAGATGGAATGCCTTATTTGCAAATGTGGAGAGGGGTGTGGGTATGTTTTTGCAGAATTACCACAGATTTCTTCCTATCCATTGGATATAAATCGGATGACCTATATTGTAGGATGGCAGGCACACCATCATCACCAACTCTGTTTTTTTAATAAAAATAGAGATGTAGAGTAGATACACGCCGACAGGTGGGCTCAATGAAAGTGAGATAATGTGATGCAACACTAGAGGTGCCACATGGAGCGTTTAACTGGTCAGCTAGTCATGTCTTGAGCAAATACAGAGCTGTACGGTGAGCCCGTGACTGTATAATAACCTTAGAACGTAAATGGTGACCATAATGAGTGGATTCTTAAGTCCAGTGTGCGTATCGTGCTTTCGCTTTAAATACAATGATCGTCATTGCATATATCGCGAGAGCTAGATGAAACATGCGTGAATGTGCTGGGGGCATACTTTTAGAGGACCTGGAGATAGTTTGTGTGCGTACATGAAAGGGGCGTAGAGGGTGTGTATGCGATGGACAGAGAGATGCTCTCTTCGTTTCTTTTTATTATGACTAACTTTATATATAGTATAAAAATATAAAAAATCACAGTACAGAATAAATACCATTGTGGCACCATGCAATGCCAATTAACGTCCATACTCCTCAATGTAACTTTGTAATGTTGTATATATGTAGAAATTCTGAAATAATTTTTTGGCCACACTTTCCCTTTCACTCCTACTACCATGGTGGGGTAGTGATGTGGATGGTTTGTGGTGTTCGGGGCCATGGATGTTGGGGCGGTGGTCTCGGATGGCGGGCTTCATGGTTGGCTTTCCGGTAGGCTCCGAGGTGGCGGTGGTCACTCTACTTCTTGGTCTTATGGGCGGCAAGGAGTGGAGTGGCGGGAGGCTCTTGTCTGCTCTGGCAGTGCCCAGATCTGGTGTGGACGGGCTTGCCCTTGTGGAGGTGTTGATCAACACTCTTACTGATGGCGTTGGCGAGTGTCCAAGCGAAAGCTTCGCGCTATTTGGCATCGGTGTCGGCGGCATCTGTGGGTGCCGCTTGCTTCTTGGAGTCATCGTCGAGGGTCTCGTTATGCCAAGGCTTCGAGTGAAAACCTATGTCTGTTTGCTTGGACTTGACAACGGCGACGCTTCACACCGTCACCTTTTTGGGGTGTCGTTTCGGTCTCGGCAAGGTGTTAGCTTGTTCTAGGCTAATGTTGTATCCTTTGATCTATTTTGTAGGATGGCCTCCTCAGCATACTATATAGTTTGGTCGTGTAATTTACTACGTTGTTTTATATATAAAGCGGGATTGAAAGCGTTTGGAACAAGGACGTGTCTAGGGAGCAGCCGGGTGCTCCCTAGCGTTACTTGGAGGCCCGCCAAAATAGGAAACTTCCTGCCCCCCCGATTCAAAACAGGAAAGTGGCCGGTCAAGGCTCCCCCCATCTGCTGCTTGGTCCCCGCCCCTCACGTGATCCGACCCCTGCCATGCGCCAGCTCCCCGCCCCCACTCCCCCTCCTCCTATTTCCTCCCCCTCCTATCGCCTGCCCCTCGTCCCCATCTTCTTCTGCACCACGCAAGAACAGGGAGCTCGTCCTATATACAAAACCTTCGGACCACCCTGCAATGGCGGCATAGAAAAGGATTAGGATCAAAGTAAACATCAGGAATCACAAAAGATAAGCAAGAAATCGAACCAGTTGTAGGAGAATTCAAAGTAAACAGCAGGTCAGCTCAAGATTTTCTCCTCTTTTCCCCACTTTTGCCCCCATCCCATCCTGCAAAAGATTATCTATGTCATGTATCATGTCTTTCATTTGCTGCATCTACTGCGCCTCTGTTTCATATCTGCTAGTACTTGGGACAAAAATCAAACCCTAAGTGACGATTCTGGTGTTCATGGTTCTTGTTCCATGGTTGTTTTTGCTTAGAAGATTCTCTGTCAATTTACATATTGTGTTTGAGAAAAAGCAGTCTTAGCACCAAGCAAAGTAAAAGGTAATGACACAAATTCAGTAACTTATGACACTCCACATGAATAAGGTGCAAAAGATAGGTAGAATTAAACCCTAAGTGACAATTCTGGTGTTCATGGTTCTTGTTCCATGGTTGTTTTTTGTTTAGAAGATTCTTTGGCAATTTACACATTATGTTTGAGCAAAAGCAGTCTTAGCACCAAGCAACTAGTAAAGGTAATGACACAAATTCAGTAATTTATGACACTCCGCAGGAATAAGGTGCAAAAAAGACAACCTTGCGCATTACCTATCATGGATAGTGTTTAAACAAAATAGGCAAATTACAGGTTATTTTCTAGCAAGTCAATTGCTACTGTGCAGCAAGTCAAGGTGATTGAAAAAGCAACCATGATTTTTTCCCTATTTCGTGCTGGAAGTAAGCAGCTAGCATTATAAGTTCAAGCAGAAAACATTCTAATGTCAAGCAACTAATAACCTCAGGGTTTTTCTGAGATGAAATTTACCTGGGGGGCATACTTTAGCATACTCCAGAGTTACTTCTCCAAATCTGGTATTCAGAAAATGTTTGCTATCAGCTCTTAATTGCTACATGCTCTGTTTTTATGGTGATCTGTACAAAAAACCTTTTGTTGATTTAAACCTGCTGGTGATCCTATGTAATGTAAACATGACAAGTTACATGCTCTATTTAGGCAACTATAACGCTACAGGCAAGCAAGTCGTGTAACCTTGGTGTTGCTGAATTCAGAAGCTATGCAACTTGGTGAGTCTCTGGGGGGAACAGAAAAGTGCTAACAAAGCACACATTCTGAGGGTGGAAAAAGCAAGTTATAGGTTTTGTTTAAGCAAATGCAATGTTGTTATAAGTTTTGTTTAAGCAAATGCAATGTCGATTTAAAGCAACTACATGAGAAGCAAACAACAAAGGACAAAATTATGCAGGAACATTGATGCCTCACTTAGAGTGGAAACCAACACATGTAACCTAGAAAAAAAGAACAAGTATGTAGGAAGAAAATCAAAAACACTAACTTGTGTAGTTGTTCCTAACATAGAAGATGTTTCTTTAAAGGTATGATTTTTCACCTTCTTGACCAATTTTCTGTTTCTCAACCATAAACTGATCCCCTATTGTCCATGTGGTAGAAGAAGGACGAGATTGTGTTCTCCAAGTCATCTTGTTTGTGCTATACCTGCTTGTACGAACATAAAAATGGTCTATAAGCATCTATTTTTGGTAGAAAATTAAAGAAAAATTGAGTGTTGAAAACTTCTGAATTGCTAGCTGCTATGTTTTTATGGAGATTTGTTTGGGCAACTTACATGCTCTATTTGGGCAAATGCAACACTATAGACAAGCAAGTTGTGTAACCTTTGTATCTTAGAAGCAATTAAAAAAGAAAAACGGTGTTGTTGATTTCATAAACAGGACATGATTTTTTTACTGCATATACGGACATAAATGATGCGGCACTGGGGGGGGGGATATAAAAAATGAAAACAACACATCTAGAGCAACTCAAGAAAGCAAGTTATAAGTTATAAGTTACTTTAGAGCAACACATATTTTGGGAAAATGGAAAAGAAAGCAAGTTAAGCATGTTTTTGAAATAGAGTTGTGCATCAACTGGTATGGTTTTCTGAAGCAAAAACTCCAAATGTTTTTTAGCAAGTTCAGTGTTATGATTAGGCAAACTTACATGTTAAGATTAAGCAAGAAAAAGTGAATGTAAAAAGGGGCTGGTTGAAGAAAAATAACGGTAGGCAAGTTTCAGGCCTCTGTTTCATATGAACACATTGTAAGCAACTACTGTGATGGATTTTAACAATCTACTAGTGCTTGGAAGAAAAATCAAACCCACAGTGATAGTTCTGGTGTCTTTAAGGTTCTTGTTCCATGTTATTTTTGCTTGGAAATGGCCTTGGCAATTTTCACATTCCGTTTGAGCAAAAACAGTGTTAGCACCAAGCAACTAGTAGAGGTATTGACACAACTTTAGTAATTTATGACACTCCCTAGGAATAAGGTAAAAAAACAGAACCTTTTTGCACCTTACATAGCATGAACAGTGTGCTCACTATAACATATAGGCAAAGTGCGGGTTATTTTCTAGCAAGTCCATTGCTACCGTGGAGCAAATCATGGTGAATGAAATAGAAAAACGAATTATTTCCCTGTTTTCTGCTGGAAGTACATGTTATTTTGTTGCATCCTGTTGCATATCAACACGTTGTAAGCAAAAATACTGTGACTATTTAACCATCTGCTAGTGATGGCAACAAAAGTGAAACCCTAGATATGATAGTTCTGGCAATTTAGACAATATGTTTGAACAAAACATGAACCTTTTTGCACCTTACAAAAGATGAACATTATGCTCAATATGTAGAATAACAAAAATGCGATTCTAGCAAATCAAATTGGTATTGTGAAGCAAAAATTATGAATGGTGGGAGCAACTTGTATTGTAAGAATATGCAGAATAAGCAAAGATTCGTGTGCTTGATGATGTTGTTGAACAAACAGAGGATGTTGACGAAGACGAGGATAACAAACAGAGCAGGCAAGAAAAGATTCCTGAGCTTGATGATTCAGTTCTAACTGTACATCCTGCCAAGTACTGTAACAAACCCACACAACAAATAGAGCAGGCAAGAAAAGGCATAACAAAACTAGGCAAAAAAACAGCACCATATCAGGCAACTAAGTTCCGATGTGTTGGACAAAAAAAATAGGATTGTCCATTAACTGAATTTCACTCTGTTGGAACATTAAAAATGACTTAAATAGCAGAGCATAATGTACAAAAAGAGCAAATAATCTGAACAAAATCAGGCAACCACATGATGCAAAAATCTAAAACACATCAAGGAACCTAAACATATCGCTGAATGACTTCTCATGAAGTACTTGAACTTAAACTGACCCTATTACCCTCCCTCTACTAGATTACCTCCTACCTCAATCTAAAATCAAACCTATACACTGACAATATGCGTAGCCAACACATGAGCCCGTGTCAGGCAAGTCAAACACAAATCTGGAGCAAAAACCAAAATCGTGAAGCCCGTCCTTCTCATGAAGTAATTGAAATTAAACTGACCCTATTACCCTCCCTCTACTGGATTACTTCCTACCTCACACACACACACATCACGTGTACGTTTTGCATTGCTCAAAAACATGGAAAAACATTATTGTTCTACACTCAATCAAAACACTGACAATATGCGTAGGCAACACATGAGCCAATATCGGGCAAGTCAATCACAAAACTGGAGCAACCTCAACAACTACAGCACCAAAACCTCGCCAAATCTACAGCCGTCGTGAGCATCCTAACCCCAACGCACACCTCGAACCTACAACGCCAAGGCTTGCCTTCAAACCCTAGTTCAGGTTCCCTCATGATGTGTGTTAAGTTAATCTAACATAACAGGTGTGTGAAGTACAGATATCACTCTGAAAAAAAGGACCTAAAAAATAGCAGTGAATATATTTCAGTTGTGACTGTATATTGTGCCTAGACCTGTAACAAACTCACACACCATATCAGGCAAAAACCTCTAACAAAATGAGGCAAAAGTCGGAACCAAATCAGGCAAACTAAGTATCGAAGTGTTGAACAAAACAAAAATGGATTGTCCATTAACTGAATTTCCCTCTGTTGCTATACTCAGTAACAGAACAAATGTTCAAAAAGCAAAAATCTGAACATATCAGGCAACTAACTAAACATATTAGGCAAAATGAAAAATCGATTGTCCATTAAACTGAAACTAGGACTGAAACTATTTCCCTCTAATGAATTACTTCCCTCTGGATTTGCATAGGTCAAACAGTACTATTCCAACTAGAACAAAATCACGCACTCACGTTTGGTAGGCAACACCTGAACCCATACCGGGCAAGTCATTCACAAAACTAGAGCAAAAAAAACATGACTCTGAAACTCAAATCTACAACACCCACCTCGCCGGATCTATTGCTGTCCCACCCTCCCTCACACCATGGTAGCCAAAAAAGCCTTCAACCCTACCTTCCACCAGTAACCAAACCCTTGCGCACTGAATGCCCCATGTCGTCAAGCGCGCAACTCCCTAATCCATCCCAAAAATAACGCGTGCTTCAACAATCCACCATGTGCTCGCTGATTTAGCCACGAAAAGCAGAAAATCGAGACATGATGTGCATACCAAGGATTGCTCGCCCTCTGCGCGACTCCGCCGATGCGCCAACATCACGACGGTTGTTCCTGCTGTGTCGCGCCTCGGCTAGTGCTTCCCTTCTGCCGCAACCTGCTCCTCTTGCCGCACGACCCTGGCTATCCTCCACTTCTCCTCCTCTGGAAACGCCGCACGCCCTTGGTCGTCGCACGCCCCCGGTCGCCGTACACCCCTCTTGCCGCCGCACGCAGAGAATCGCTCCACCTCCGGCGGAAATCGGCCGCGGAGTCGCCGAACACGACGACGCCTCGCCTGATTTGGGGGATTGGGGATGGGAAACGCTAACTGCCGAGGAGCGGCCGACTCTGCATGCAGTTTCGAAATGCGAGCCGTAGTGGGAGGGGTGGAGGTGACGAGGAGAAGTGGTGGGCCCCAGAACCGCCGCTCGCACCCAACGAGCTTGAGGCCGACCAGGCGAAGCCTGAACGCGACTCGCAATCCGACCGCGCGGCACCTGACGCTCGTGATCGAGATCGGACGGCGCAGACAGGTGTGCGCTCGCGGCTGCAAACTAGCACGCGACCACTTTTTAGGTTTTAGGTTGGAACAGATAATTTAGATCCGAGGGAGTATTTTACAAAATGAATGCCACGCAACATAAGCCGCACACTCCACCCCATTGGGCAGCAGATTACTAGGCCGAGAAGATGGAAGCACTCCGGCCGTTATCCATAACGGCCGTGGCGGCGCTTCTCCGCGCTGCCCCCGTGCGGATTCCTACCTTCGTTGGTACTGGTAGAGAAGTGGGCGGTAGGCGAGGGAAGAGTGTGAGAGCTGGCGCAGGCGGCGGGGGCTGGCTGTCGGGCCTGCTGGGCCGGAAGGGCGGCGGCGGTGCGCCCACGGCGATGACTTTAACACCAGGGACCGTGAAGGCCGGCGATCCCGTGCTTCACGAGCCGGCACAGGAGGTGTCCCCCCGGGACGTGCCTTCCGAGAAGATCCAGGGCGTCATCGATCAGATGATCGCTGTCATGCGCAAAGCCCCTGGCGTTGGCCTCGCCGCCCCACAGATCGGCGAGCCCTTGAAGGTCCGTGGATTGCATTGTGCTCCTGTTATATGCGGTGGCTTATGTTCAATCTTCAAAAGACAGTCGCTACATTGCTCAACCTGTTAAATTTGCCAATGACAGATTATTGTTCTCGAGGACACCCAAGAATACATCAGCTATGCTTCCAAGGAGGACATCGATGCGCAGGATCGCCGTTCGTTTGATCTTCTTGTGGGTATATTTTTCCGTATGGAACTTTGTTCACCACCCATTACTGTTGTTAGGCTTGAGCACCTTCTCATGGCTCATGCCCTTTTATGTTTCTTGTCCCCCCTAAGCCAGGTTGTTATCAATCCCAAGCTTAGGAAGACGAGTAAAAGAACTGCACGTTTCTATGAAGGATGTCTTAGGTACTTACTCATATATTGCTCTCTGAAAGCTTATTACTAGTAGTAGCTTATTGGTGGAAAAGAAAGCTGAATTTCGGTGTACTTACGCTGTATGTCTTCATCCTTTTATGTGGATGCCAGTGTCGATGGATATAGAGCGGTTGTTGAGCGTCATTTGGATGTTGAGGTTTCGGGTTTGGACCGAAATGGACATCCCATGAAGGTGGAGGCATCAGGATGGCAGGCACGCATTCTGCAGCATGAGTGTGATCACCTCGAAGGCACATTATATGTTGACAAGATGGTTCCGAGGACATTCAGGACAGTTGATAACTTGAATCTGCCACTTGCCACTGGATGTCCTCCTCTAGGTGCATGATAGCATTGATGACATTCTAGTTTTTTTTCTTCAAGTATAGGTAATCGTTTGTAGTATTTGCAACTTTTTTGCTCCAGTGCAATATCATAATATGTCTTTACCCATTTATTGTCATGGATGTACATCATGTGGTGATACACATGCAAATAATTGCCGCTTTGTTAATCTAGTTGTCAAATGTCAACCAATGGTGACACTCTTTGAATGTAAGATGATCGGTACATGACTTTGAAACAAGAAGTTGCCATTTTATCTACATACTAGGTTTTTGTATCTCAGTTTGTCTATCATTTGAATGTGCAAAACTGTACACCTGAAACTATGATGTCTTTCAAGGTAACTCATGTATTTTGAAGTCCTACATATTTCTTATATCTTGTATTTATGTGTTTTGGTGTTAAAGACATACTACATGAGAAGAACTTGTTAGTTTGCATGAATCTCGAAGCCCTCCCTGGTAGTTAATCCTAATGTAACATCCCAAAATTCTAAATTTTGGAATGTTATATTAAATAAATAAATATGGTTGTTATTTGTTTGCTTTGTGACTGCTTGTCTGAAATTGAGTGAAATTTGAAACTTTTTGAAAGTTGAATGAGAGGGAATAAACGGGCTTTCCCAAACTTTCATACTTGCATTTTGATCTCCATGAATTCAAATTCATTTCATCACAAAATCCTAGAGTGAAGATGATATGACTTCTTCCACTTAAAGAAATGAAAAGGGGTTTGAAAATTATTTAGATTTAATTTGAAATATTTTCAAACCAGAGACTTCAAGTGTGACACCCCGACTTAATCATATATGCAAAATGCGCACGATTAAGATCAGCGACTCATGGGAAGATATCACAACACAACTCTAGACATAAATAAAATAATACTACAAACTTTATGTTACAAGCCAGGGTCCTCGAGGGCTCGAATACATAATCTCGAATACACAAGAGCCAGCGGAAACAACAATATCTGAGTACAGACATAAGGTAAACAAGTCTGGCTTAAGAAGGCTAGCTCAAACAACAACAACAACAACAACAACAACAACAACAACAACAACAACAACAACAACAACAACGATCGAAAAGGCAAGGCCTCCTGCCTGGGAGCCTCCTAACTACTCCTGGTCGTCGTCGGTCTCCACGTGGTAGTAAGCTCCGTCGGGGTAGTAGTAGTCGTCGGTGGTGGCATCTGCCTCCTGGGATCCGTCATCTGATCGCAGCAATCGGGTATAGGGGAAAATAGGTAGCAAAGCAACCATGAATACTCATCCAAATTACTCGCAAGACTTACATCAGATCTATTCTAATTATGCATCGGTATCAAAGGAAGGAGTCGGATCCTCTAACATTATGAAGAGAAGTCAGAGGTGACATCCCTTCATGGAAACGGACACAACCACCTCTTCTCATGCACGTGACCACTCTTTCCCTTTCATCTCTTTTGGAGGGAAAAGTCCCTCAGCTTGGCGCCAAAACATCCACACCTGTGAGTTGTTTCCCTCCACTTTACCCACCACTGCTTGTACTGCACCTCACTTTGTCTATTTTCCTCTTCTCTTTTGGAGTATCTGCCACTCCCAGCACATCAACGCTGCTTTTTCCCTCTTCTCTTTTGGAGCATCAGCACATCAAAAATGCTCTTTTCCTCTTCTCTTTTGGAGCATCAGCACAACAAGCACCTGGCCTGATCAAATACAACATCCAAAGCAGAATTTAGAGGCTGATCATGGAGAATCAAGATCCAAACAAGATTGTTTTGCTTTTTATGGATCTTTTCAATAGGAGTTGCACATATTAAATCAGTTCTGGCGAGTTCATCGCGGCGGCGCGGCCAAGGACTGGGCAGTGCCAGTGCCAGCGGAGTCAGGAGAGTTTCTTTTCTTTTTTTTTCAGCGTCGCTAGCAGCCGTTTTCATGAAGGGATGTCAAGCCCCGACTTCTCTTCGTAACATTAGAGGATCCGGCTCCTCAAAGGAATGGGGTTATATCTTTGGACTGAACTATAGAAATGCCAGAAAAGAGGGAAAACCTAGCCTATCGAAGACTAAAATCTGGAAGCATCTTGCGGCATTAGAAGAGTGCAAATTAGCATAATATAAAGTAACAAGTATGTTGTAGTAACGCCCAGAGATCCTTCCTTGGCTCCTTGCGAGAAAGCAATCCCGGAGCCATCATATCCATTTCACATCTCCAGTTCTAGTTGTATCGATCGGGACACAACTCCGAGCGTCCGTTACCATGGACATGGCTATTTGAATAGATTAACTTCTTTGAAGGGGCGCACAAACTTACCCAACATTCTAGATTAACTCCGGCGGGGCACACCATCAGATCATACCCGGCCTCGGCTGATCGACACACCGTAGTCCTACCTAGGATCAACAAAGAGGCCAGCACGCCGATCTACATCCTAAGCGCTCAGGGGTATTGGGCCCATCACTCTTTGCACTCCTGCATGTTGCGTGGACGGCCGTGATCATTCCTGGCTACCTTTTTATACAAGGCAGGTGCTTCCGCGGACCACCCGGGCGCGTGCTGCTCAATCACTGATGCTAGTGAGCTTTTGGAAGAAATGTACGATGCAGAGTGCCTATACTTATTCCTGCGTGGTGGTCAGTGCGAAAAGGCCGGAGGCCTACTCGGATCACATATCCAAACCGTTAGTTTCTTGGGAAAGCACGGTAATGATAATTGATCCATGATATGTTGTCTCGCCACCCCGTCTCACGAGCTTACGGCAAGGGCTAAGAATGCCCGGTCGTGTCGCGTAGATATCTTACGGGTACCCTCCAAGTCAACCCAACTTCACATAACTTGACATTTCTCTCGCGGGTACCCCTCGGGGCCGACCCAACTTCAACATGGTTCTGCGGGTAAAGTCAAAGTAACCGTGTGTCCATAACACTAAGGGGGGATCCGAGGAATAACCCTCGAAGGATTCCACTTGATGTAACCGTCAAGGTGAACTTGGAGGAATCACCCGCGATGGTTGACTCTTGATGTGTTGCACCACAGAGTCGTTATCAGGAGTGGTTAAGGAGGAATCACCTTCCATAGACCACGACCGATTAACTACACTACAGAGATCTCATCGGAAGTGTGATACAAGGTATCACCCTGGGCACTCGATAGTAACCATACAGTGGCATACAACTAAGGAGGTGTGAGGTGATGTGTCGAGTCCTGGACATCGATCACATTGATCAAGTCATCGATCATAAAAGCAGGGGCAATAGGGACAAGGTGAGGGGTCACTGGTGGATATCTAAGAGCATCTCTAGCAGACCCCGCATCCGGCCAGCTCGCAAAACGCGTTTGCAGTGAAAACGGCCTTTGCGGGCTTGCTCGGACGGCCGCAGATGCAGACACCCCAAACGGACCCGTGTAAAAGGATATTCGTGGAATATCCTTTTTACGGGTCGGCTTTTTGCGGGGTCTGCTCGGGCACCGCCGCGTCGACCGGCAAACCGAAAACGTCCCATTCTTGAATTTGACATAGGTTCTCACAAATAAGTTCAAATTCAAACAACATAACACCGAATGCGCGCAAATAAAAGCTTCAGTTTAGTAGGACAAACACAAAAGAGGGTCTTGCAAAACTGAGGACCACGTCCAGCATCATCTTGGTCGATCTTCACTCCGCGCCATCGAGTCCATCCCGAAGTTCATCGCCATCACTGAATCCACCTCCGGCGCTTGTTTCAACTCCCGCACCGAAATCATCGACATTGCCATCATATGGAGCAGAGAAAACATCTCCGGCACTATAACACGCACTGGCCGACGCAACCATTCTCCTCTTCAAGATTTCTGTCCTTGCCATATCATGCCATTCTTTGGTTAGGTCGTCCATGTCATTGTGGTTAATTATCATGATCTTGTTCTCTTCGGCGAGCAACTTGGACATGGCTTTGTTTTGAGCGGCATGTGCTCCTCTCTCTCCTCAATGGCAGCTTTGCGCAGCCCCTCTTCCTTGAGCAATTGCCACTTTTCTTGCTTCTCCTTTGCCTTCTTCTCGGCCAACTCTTTCTTGATCTCCAACGACTTCAACAACATCAACTCATTTGATTGCACCATGGCATCAATCTTCTCCCTCAAGCTCGATGCTTCGTGCTCTCTGTTCATCTTCTCCTTACTCTTCTTGTCGCCATCGGGCTTGTTCAAATTTCTTGGGCCATCATCATCCTCATCTTCATCCATGTTTGTAAGTGAACCTCTCTTCAATGGGGATTCTTTGTCGATCAACTTCCATTTCTCGCACTTTTTGAGCAAGTCCCAACAATGCTCTAGTTTGAAGAATTTGCCTTCCAAAGCTTCCATGTCTTTGTATCTATGTTGGGCAATTTTGTCCTACACAATTTGAACAAAGTGAAATGATGCAATCATTTCATATGATGCAATATGATGATGCACAACTTGAACAAAGGCAAAACAAACTCATATAATCGGATTCCACGGTTCCACTTGGAGGTGCATTGCGTACTTGCTCGAAGCAAGCTGCCCAACGGCCACACATAGGCTTGATCACATCCCAACTCCCTTGAAGCGACCAAAATATGCGTGGAGTCCTATTGGGGTACTTTGCCATCATGCGGAAGTATTGATCTTCGATCCTTTGCCAATACCTCTTGGCGGTTTGAGAAGTACCCGTGCAAGCATCAAGAGATACCGCACTCCATGCATTGATCAGAATTTGATCTTCTAAGATCGTGTAGTTCTTCGATCTCTGGCTTTTCCCATTTTTTGTTTGCGACTGCTCATACGCTACATCATCGATCTCCTCCAATTCTTCCTCACCACCATGATCATCCACGATACCCTCCGTTTCATTGTAGTCGAATGCGGCGAACGGGGCTTGATCGATGTCAACGGCGTTGGTGTCCAACAAGTTCATAAACTCGACAGTTGCATTGTTCAAACCACCGCTATAGTGAATGACAACAAGTCACGAGCTATCACAAAATGGTGAAAAGAAAAGAAAATTGCCATGACCGAAGAAGCATACCTTCCGGCCATTTCGTCAAACACCTCGCTTG
>NC_041384.1:365303651-365347543 GCF_002162155.2 Triticum dicoccoides | reverse complement strand
GGAGGGAGTGGATGAAGGAGGCAGCTTCTTTGTAGCCGGAATCCTCTTCCTCTTGATGTCGGCGGCCTTGGCGACCTTCTCCGCCGCCGTCCGGGATCGCGTAGCGGCGTTGGCACCTGGAGCGCGGGCCTTTGTAGCAGGGGCAGCCGGATTCCCGCCCTGCATGACAACATTGCCCTGCCACTTGCAGGCAGGAGCGGCGGTACCTTGGGCGACAGTGGGGCCAACATGGCCGGCGATGAGATCCGCCCAAGGGGATTGAGCGTGCGCGACCTCGACAGTGACGGGGGACAGCAGGGAGTCATCCACGGCAGGGAAGGACGGCCGGGGAAGATGCATCGAAGCATGAGGTGGCGGGGCAATGGTGGCGGGAGCGGGAACGGCCGCGCGGAAATGTCCCTCCCGCCAAATCTTTCTACGGATAGGGGCTTAGCTAGGGTCTTCCTCCCAGCCCATGAATCTAGAGGTCGTGAATGCGGTGTCTGAATGCCGCGCCTCGCAAAAAAAATTCTTGTCGGCCGCGAATGCAGTGTCTGATCTGGCAGGTTTTCGCGCCCGACCCGCATTTTGGCAGTTATTTTTCGGGTCGGGGCGGTATGGGGGTTCTGCCAGAGATGCTCTAACCAACCTATACTAAGCATATAGGATAGCTGGTAAGGTAACAATAGCAAGTTACAAAATTAGGATATGCATCAGAATAGGATCTTACAAATACAGTAGAAAAATATAATGCAAGCATGAGAGAGAAGGAACTGGGTGATATAGGTATGATCAAGGGGGTTTTGCTCACTACTAGGAAAATGGCTATAGATGATATGGCCACTAATGGCGCACCATACATATGGTGCGCCATTAGTATATACTAATGGCGCACCACGTGTTGGTGCGCCATTAGTGTCCAAATACTAATGGCGCACCACATCCACGGTGCGCCATTAGTAACAATTTTTTTCATTTTTTTCAAAACTAGTAATGGCGCACCACATCCACGGTGCGCCACTAGTAATTTTTTTCAATTTTTTTTCAATTTTTTCAAAACTAGTAATGGCGCACCAGTGGACAGTGCGCCATTACTAGTTAAACTGGTGCGCCATTACTAAGTTTTTTCAAATTTTTTTCAGAATTTGTTTTTTTCAAAGCTAGTAATGGCGCACCGTGGGTGTGGTGCACCATTACTAGTTTAAACTAGTAATGGCGCACTGCGCCATTACTAGCTTTGACCAAAAATTCCACCGAATGCACCCCCCCTGGCCTTTTCAGTTTTAAAAAAATAAAAGAAAATGATGGAAATGTCAAAAAATAAAAGAAATAAGTTTCCCATGTGATATGTGGTCTACTTGTTGGGAAAATTTACAAATATGAATTTCGACTTTATTTGCAAAATCTCTCTGGAATTTGTAAAATGGGCATAACTTTTGCATACGAACTCGGATTAAAAAGTTTTATATATGAAAAATCATCTACTCGAAAAGTTACATCCGAATTTAACACGGGGGAACCCCATTAAACATTTTCAAAATCCTCAAAAACCTAACAGAAAAAAAGTTACGGGGCTTTTAAGATCCGGAGGCAAAAAAATCAAAAAAATTCAAACTTACTAGCGGCGCACCGTATGCTAGGTGTGCCACTAGTAACAGAAAAAAAATTAGTTTCGATTTTTTTCAGGATTTTTTTTTCAAAATATGATACATAATATGAACGGAAGTTTGAAATATTTTTTCAAAATTTAATCACACTCATGAACATGAACAAAGTCCTAAACATCAACAAGGTTTAATAGGATTGATATGCTAGATATATCAACAAGTGCGTGTGAAGTGAGCTGGTGCTGGGGTTGGATAGAACTCTGAAGTTAAGCATGCTTGGGCTAGAGTAGTGTGAGGATGGGTGATCTTTTGGGAAGTTTGACCACAGAGTGCGATTTGACCTGAGATTAAGCATATTGACCCGAGATTAAGCCATAGTGACCCGTGATTAAGAAAAAAAATTGATTTTTTTGAAAAAAATTTATTACTAATGGCGCACTTCTATGTGGTGCGCCATTACTAAATCAGATAGTAATGACGCACCTCTAGGCATACTAATGGCGCACTACAGGTGCGCCATTAGAATTTAATTCTAATGGCGTGATGCTAGTGGCGCACCAGTAGTGCGCCATTAGTAGGCAAAACTGGTGCGCCACTAGCATACCTTTTCCCAATAGTGGCTTGCCTGGAAGCTCTGTTGACAGATACGGATCCAGAACAGTGAAGTAGTCGATCATCGGTTCAACTGCGGTCTCGGGGTCTACCGAAAAAGAAGTAACAAAGGGGGGACACAATAAATAACAGAGCAATTGAAAGCATCACAATGCACAACATGGCAATACGCTGAGCTAGGGGTGACCTAACGCAGTGCTATACGTTATAGACGGAGCGGGGAACATCTAGGGATGTTTTCCCGGGTTTTGGTGGTTTTTGGACAGATGAACCCGAGGGGAAGGTTCCATGCTTGTTGTGTTGCGAGCATGTGGCAGGTATGTGGATGGCGTATTCGGGTTCATCTTGTTCTTTGATCATTTTTCATATATAAATTATTTTAATCCGAGTTACGGTTTAATTACTACGATTTTTTTGAAGTTTAAACAATATTCTAAAATTATTGGATTTAATTAAATACTCAAATTACATTTTATACCCAGGAGGGGTGAGGGTGTCCTGGACTAAGGGGTCCTCGGGCGTCCGACCTGTTGGACATGGGCCGGACTGATGGGCTATGAACATACAAGACCGAAGACTCTCACCCGTGTCCGGATGGGACTCTCCTTGGCGTGGATGGCAAGTTTGGCATTTGGATATGAAGATTCCTTTCTATGTAAACCGACTTTGTATAACCCTAGTCCCCTCCGGTGTCTATATAACCAGAGGGTTTAGTCCGTAGAGGCAGAGACAATCACAATCAGATAGGCTAGACTTCTAGGGTTTTAGCCATTACGATCTCGAAGTAGATCAACTCTTGTAATACTCATATTCATTAAGATCAATCAAGCAGGAAGTAGGGTATTACCTCCATAAAGAGGGCCCGAACCTGGGTAAACATCGTGTCCCATGTCTCCTGTTACCATCAACCTTAGACGCACAGTTCGGGACCCCCTACCTGAGATCCGCCAGTTTTGACACTGACATTGGTGCTTTCATTGAGAGTTCCACTGTGTCTTCATCAGAAGGTTCGATGGCTCCATCCATCATCTACAACAACGCTGCCCGGGGGTGTCTTTCTCCCTGGCCAGATCTTCGTATTCAGTGGCTTCACACTGCGGGCCAACTCGCTTGGCCATCTAGAGCAGATCGACAGCTACACCCCTGGCCGTCAGGTTAGGTTTGGAAGCTTGATCTACGTCGCTGATGTACGCGGAGACTTGATCTTCGACGGATTTGAGCCCATGGTAGCCGCTCCCTGCCACCGCGATGAACATGACCTAAATCTGTCATTGGACCATACCCAGGAGATTGCGCCTGTAAGCGCTTTGGCCCTAGATCTGGAGTAGCTTGCGCCATCCGAAGACGGGAAGCTTAACCCCGCCACGGAAGCCGCAGACTCAGCGGCGTTGGAGCCGCACACAGATCCAACTTCAAGCAGGGTCTGTGTTGCCGGACCCCCAGATTCATCTCCGATTACTGGTTCCGAACTATGTGCATCCGCGTCTGCCGAGCCTTACCAGGCGCCGATCATCGAATTCAGCTCCCCAGACATGCTCGACTATAGCGGAGGAACTCATTAAAAACCCTCTATTTAGCAAGGTACTCACAACCGAATTATACCCGGTTCGAACTAGGGGCTGACGACGGTGAATTTCGCTTCCCACCCACCTCCCACTTGATAGCCACTATCGAAGATCTAACCGACATGCTCGACTACGACTCTGGAGGCATCGACAGTATGGACGACGAAGCCGAAAAGGAAAATGCCCAAAACCCGCCATTTACCGGGCATTGGACGACCACCTCCTCCTACGACATATACATGGTGGACACACCAAATGAGAATAGTGGCGATGACAAGGAAGATCCAATCGAGGACAAACCTCCCGAGATATAGCCGAAAAGCCAACATCAACGGCGCCGCTCTAAGCCAGGCCGCGGAAAAAATAGCAATACCGGCACAAACAATACTCTCGACGATGCTGAAGACAATGAAGATTCCGCTAAGCCAGCCGCCGAACAGGACGAACGGGAAGATGGGCGAGTTAGCCCTGATGTACAAGTCATGAACGAAGACCCGAAGGACAGTAAGTACCTTGCGCTCTCTGAGGATGAGGTGAGCGTCGGCAACGAGGACTTTATCGTGCCTAAGGAACCTCTCGAACAGGAGCACTTTAAGCACCAGCTAATAGCCACTGCAAGGAGCCTGAAAAAAGAAGCAACAACAGCTTCAAGCTGATCAAGATCTGCTCAACGATAGATGGACTAATGTCCTGACAGCTGAGGAATACGGCCTCGAGCGACCACTTAAAAGTTACCCAAAGCGCAAATTACTACCTCAATTCGATGACGAGGCGATGGTGCCCATGCCATCAGTGCACAATGCGGCTGACCGACCACCATGTGGCCGGGACAAAGCGGCAACTCAAGCCGAACACCATCCCGTACTACCTCGCTGTAAAGGCAAGGATAAAACAGCTCAGGCATATACATGTGATCTTTGGCAGGACCTGGACAGTAGAGCAGGACATACCAGATCGATCTACGGATCGTGGGGGTGTGCCCCGAGACGCGACGACGACTATCTATTCGGACGTGACAAGCCTAATCACGCATGGGCCGAATGTCGCAGACGGACTCCATCTGAGCTATGTTGCAATGTGGCCCGATATAGAGGCGCCGCACACCCTCTTTGCTTCACTGATGAAGTAATGGTGCACGAATTCCCAAAGGGGTTTAAACCCATGAATATTGAATCATACGATGGAGCAACAGATCCCGCGGTATGGATTGAAGATTTTCTTCTCCATATCCACATGGCCCGCGGTGATCATCTCCACGCCATCAAATACCTCCCATTAAAACTAAAGGGACCAGCGCGACACTGGCTAAACAACCTTCTAGAGAACACCGTTGGCAGCTGGGAATATCTGGAAGGTGCATATGTCCGGCCTCCAGATGCCGATGACTTAAGTCACATCATCTAGGAGCCCGGAGAGTCAGCCAGGAAGCTCTGGACTAGATTCCTAATTAAAAAGAACCAAATTGTCAATTGTCCGGACGCCGAAGCCCTCGCAACCTTCAAACACAGCGTCCGGGATGAATGGCTCGCCCGCCACCTCGGTCAAGAAAATCCAAAATCCATGGCAGCCCTTACCGCTCTAATGACCCGCTTTTGCACGGGAGAAGACAACTGGCTCACTCGTAGAAGCAACAACGCCAGCGATCCAGGCACTTCTGAAGTCCGAGATGGCAATGGCAAGACACAACACAATAAACACAAACGTCGCAATCATAACGAAAGAACGCAAGACATGGCAGTTAATGCCGGATTCAGCGGTTCCAAACCCGGTCAACGAAAAAAGCCATTCAAGGCAAATAGAGGCGGACCATCCAATCTAGACAAAATACTGGATCGGCCCTGCCATATTTACGGCACCCCCGATAAACTAGCTACTCACACCAACAAAAGCTCTTGGGTCTTCAAACAAGCTGGCAAGCTTAATGCCTAACACAAGGGGAAGGGGCCACCCAATGACAGCGATGACGAAGAGACTCGCCAGCCGAATACTGGGGGTCAAAAAACAACTTCCCCTCGAAGTAAAAACTGTAAACATGGTATACGTGATGCACACCCCTACAGGGGAGCGCAAGCGCGCATTATGGGACGCATACATCATAGAGCCGCCCCCCCAAAATTTTGCCATATCCGTCCCGAAGGTTCGGTGGCTCTGATCATCGATCTAATTATCGATGGGTTCCATCTCACGAAAGTCCTTATGGATGGCGGTAGTAGCCTTAATCTACTTTACCAAGACATTGTCCGCAAAATGGGCATCGATCCTTCAAGAATAAAGCCCACCACAACTACCCTCAAGGGAGCAGTACCCGGCATAGAAGCTCACTGTAGGGGCTCTGTCACATTGGAAGTCGTTTTCGGTTCGCCGAACAACTTCCGAAGCGAAGGATTGACCTTTGATATTGTCCCGTTCCACAGTAGCTACCATGCACTTCTGGGGTGTATCGCTTTTTCTCATTTTAATGCAGTCCAACACTACGGCCGCGCAAAACTTAAGATGGCCGGTCCACGCGGCGTCATAACAATAAACGGAAATACGGAATACTCCCTCCGTACGGAGGGTCATACTACGGCTACCACAGTCGAAGTACCAAGCGGCCTCATTAAGCCGCATATCTCATCGGCCATTAAGCCATCGGCCTCTATTAAATGGGGCCGATCAATCTCAGAGCTGGATTAGCAGTTCGGCCCCCATCGTTCGCCTTATATACCCGCGAAGTTTGTACCGCACGTACATAATGATGTACTTAGAATACCCTAGTCATCGGCAAAGGCACAATACGGACAGGCGTACAAGCTCTCCTATAGCCTCCTTTTCTTTTCTTTTCTAACTATTTTTTACCTTTTACCACAGGTGGCTCAAAGACTGGTCATCTCACAGACTCTTTTGGAGTTCGGCTTCGTTCACCTACCCAAAGGCTATTCCTGTTAAGGAGTCCTTTCACCGAGGCAAGGCGGCACATACGTGTGACTGGAGGTCCAAGTAATTCTTAGTAGACCGCACTCTCTCTTTAGAGCCTGTAAAGTGCCTTCTCCCTCAGCCTTCGACCACCGGCATGTCAAATAGCCTGGGTCGTGGCGTTATTATCTGTAAAATGGCATTTGACTATCAATCAGGTTCCAGTGAACATAATCCGTATTCGGTGTTCACTTTTTCTAAAAGAACTGAATTTTGCTTCTTCGGTTGTTTCACACACGCACCTCAACACAAATTGCCAGGGGCTCAATATGGGAACAAATAAATTGCCGGCAAGTCCGAACAGCTTTATAGCACACTTCGGCGTCACGAGTTTGGCCTTATATGCATCAGCTCCAAATCATGTCTTTGGTCAATAGTTGGGTTGCCTGGCTCCTGTGCTTACTACCTTACGTTCCGCTCTATCGGCTAGGGTAGTAAAGGGAGAACTACTGCGATTGTGTCCTGGTTTATCCGGATGAGCACCTCAGTAGAGAAAGCCTAAGACTGACTGTCATGATGCGGCGAGAGCTGGTCAACCACTCGATGAATTATCAGAATCTTTCGCGATTCCTTCCATATTACACGAAGGACCTTTCTTCCGGTCACCTATGTAACGCACTGTATTCGGATAGCCGCGTACATACCAGGGGCTATATTGTAGACCCACTGTCAAACTCCTATGGCTAAGTGAAAGTGTTAAAGCCCTATAGTCTGATTGTCTAGTTCGCCGCATTGACACCTCCTTCACGGGCCAAGACGTTGGGTCAAGAGTGATCAAGTGATTTTCTGAACACCCCCATATTTTATGTGAGGGGGTTGAAGTCGACGACTGGAAAACTTCCAGATTATACACAAACGGCCGCACAAGAGGAGCCAAAAACTTTTAGGCACAGCCTTAAAATATCATAATATTGTTTTCACAATTTCGGCACATTCACTCAAAGACCATATCCTTTGAGTACTGCACCTCTATTAAGTGGGCGCCCTCTAGGACATCTTCAAAATAATGCTCCGGCATGTGTTTGTCCTTGCCCCCGGGTGGACTCTTCGCTGCAATATCGGTGGACTTCATCTTCGCCCAATACGTCTTGACACGGGCAAAGGACATCTGTGCACCTTCAATGCACGCCGATCACTTCACGACATTGATACGTGGCACCACATCCATAAGTCGCTGCACCAAACCGAAATAACTATTCGGAATTGGCTCAGTTGGCCACAGCCGGACCACGACGTCCTTCATAGCAGAACCGGATATTTTGTGGAGCTCGGCCCACTAGGCCATCTGTTCGTTCAGCAACAGCGGGCGCTTTGCCATGCCGAATTGTGTCCAGAAAAGCTTCTCCGTTGCATACCCTTCTTGCGCTTGTAAAATTGCGCTGCATCGGAGGCGCTCTTCGGCAAGTCCAAGAATGCGTCCGGAGAGCTCCACATTTGATTAAGTAGGGCATATTTTGGATCACCGAATTTAGTCTGTAATAAGAAAGGCTTACCGGCCGCTATCTCCCCAGCTTGCCGGATCTCCTCTCGAGCCGCCCTAGACTCGGATCGTGCTTCCCTCGCCTCTTGTAAGGCATTATCGAGATCGACCGTTTTGGCTTTGTTATCCCTCTCTAGGAACTCGCACCGGATAGTGGCTTCCTTTAGCTCGCGCGCCATGGTAGACATTCTCTCCTCGCATTGGCGCCGATCAGCCTGTCCAGCTTTTAACTCATCAACTGCCTTCTTGGCAGCCACATTACTCATCCGAGCTTGCTCCTTGGCTCGGGCAAGTTCAGCCCGAAGGGCCTCCACCGCGGCAGCACTATCTGCAGTTATGCATGTCTCAGTATATAATTCTTAGCTTCGTGGTCATGTTATTATACATACATACACCGCTCGCCTCAAAACATACCTTGCGCCTCGTCGAGCCGCCTGTTAATAAGCATGATGTCGTCATTCGCCACATCAAGTTTCTGCTCCAGACCTGCAACCTCTATAGCATGGGCAGTCATCGTGGATGTAACAACCTGTGTTCCAATTAATTAGATTATTTCCTAGGCATTTCTTTTTTGATCCTCTGATTGCCTCCCTTTGGACGTCAACCAGAGTCTCAGGGGCTACTATCTATACACAGGAGCATTTTGCGTATATAGCACAATCAAAAATATTGCATTACGTACCTCGAAGCCTCTTAGCAGGCCCATGAAAGCTTCATTCAATCCGCTTTTCGCGGACATAATCCTCTCAACCACCGTACCCATCAACGTACGATGTTCCTCTGAGATGGACTAATATCGCAACATGTTCATCAGTGTATCCGGCGCCTCTGGACCCCGGGAAGCAGTTGTGGGAGTACGGACTCCCTTTGAAGGGATAAGTTTGTCCGACCCTAGAGTCGTCTTCGGCTGTAAACCGGATAGTCCGGGGCCTTTATTGTTGGTCCCCATAGGGACCACACTCCCCGGACCCTGGGCGACCGATGTTTCACCTGGGGGCGTTGTCTTCATTATCCTCTACACCACTTGTTGATCGGGAGAGATCCTCCGGGACGACACCTTGAAGTCGTCCGCGGTATTGGGCGAGGAATCCTGTGGAGGCATCTCGCTTTCCATCATCTCCGGAAGAAGATCCCCCAAAGAGGATTGTTGGGGAAGACTGCGTGCCGGACTGCAAAACATGTATTCTAGATGTTACCCTTGTAACAGGAAAAGGAACGGGATATGTTTAAAACACCCTTGTTCACTTACGATTCTGCTAAAGGCTCGTCCTTATGGAGGAACTGCGTGACAACGTCGTCTTCCGAGCCTGAACCGCCTGATGAGAGCGTCTTACCTCGCTTAGGAGCCTTTACCTCCCAACCTTCGGAGGCGGCCGTTTTCTTACCATGGGGAGAAAGGATGTCAGCTTCTCTTTCTCTTTTATCTGCGGAAGAGGGAACCTTAATCTCTCCGGACACAGTGTTTGGTGTTCCTTCGGAATGGAGGCCACCTTTGGCCTTCCTGCTCTCCTCATTGTACTCTTTCATTGGCACCTGGTATGGTGCCGGGACCAGCATCCTTGTTAGCACAGGACTAGCTAAGTCTTCGGGAAGAGGGGCCGAACACCTAATTCACCCCGCCTTCTTCATCCAACCCTGGAAAAAGATGGTTTTCTCAGTATCTTATCACGGGATGTTCAATTAAGCTGTGTTTAGGAGTCAAGCACTTACCGAGGTATCCGGATGAATGCAGTCAAGGCCGGTGTCCTTGGTAGTGTCCAACCACTGTTTTCGTGTCCCGAAAAATAACTTCCACATTCCTCTATGCGTCATGCCGAAGAAGTGCTGAAGGGTTCGTGGTCCTTCCGAATTAAACTCCCACATACGGAGGGGCCGCCGCTGGTGCGGGAGGACCCGGTGAACCAACATTACATGAATCACGTCGATGAGATCGGTATCCTTCTCAAGGGGACTCCGGATGCGGCTTTGTAGAGTCTGCACTTCGTCGATTGATCCCCAGTCCAGCCCCTTGTTGATCCATGATGCGAGCTAAATTGGAGGGCCGGATCGGAACGCAGGTGTAGCTGCCCACTTGGTACCACGGGGTTCAGTGATGTAAAACCACTCCCGCTGCCATAAGTTGGAAGATTCTGTGAAGGATCCTTTTAGCCAAAGAGCGTTGGTGAGCTTGCTCACCGTGGCCCGACTACACTCCGCTTGCTTCCCCTCGATCACCTTAGGCTTCACATAAAAAGTCTTGATCCATAAGCCGAAGTGTGGGGGAATACGGAGAAAGGCCTCGCACATGACGATGAACACCGAGGTGAGGAGAAAGGAGTCCGGGGCTAGATCGTTAAAATCTAGCCCGTAATAGAACATGAGCCCTCGAACGAAGGGGTGAAGAGCGAACCCTAGCCCTCGGAGGAAGTGGGAGATGAATACGACCCTCTCGCCGGATCTGGGAGTAGGAATAACCTGCCCTTGAGCAGGGAGCCTGTGGGGGATTTCCGCGGTCAGGTACCTTGCCGCCCGGAGCTTCGCAATATCCTCCTCTGTGACAAAGGAAGCCACCCACCGGCCTTGGGGGCTAGGTCCGGACATGACTGGGAATCTCAAATCAATTAAATTGAACCTTGGGTGCTGGAACTCGAGGTTGGAGAGGTTGAGGAAAGGGTTGGCGTAACGGAGAAAGCTAGGTCATAGCCCCTTTATAAAGGCGGTGAATATCAAACACCACCTCCTAGGCCTTAAAACCTGCCTATTCCTAAGGAATCATGCCAACAGAACGGTTGGGATACCCACGTCCGTATTAATGAGAATCCCGCAATAAAGGGACACGATCTCTGCTTCGACAAGACTTGCCAATAAAACTGCGCCTTGAAACATGGAGCAACAAGCTAAAAAACGATTTGAAAATAATAACCGGGTGATGATGTGATGTCACGCTACAAAAATTTGTCAGTAGATTGGACTCGTGAAGTATTATACTCTCTACGGTTGTGTATGAGATTTGTTTTGCAGAGTCGGACACAATTCTTGTGTTTGAAGACTATTTCGGAGTATTCAGAAGGAACCCGCCTTGCAATGCCGAAGACAATCTGCATGCCGGACACCTCGTCATTGAAGCCTGGTTCAGGGGCTACTAAGGGAGTCCTGGACTAAGGGGTCCTCGGGCGTCCGGCCTGTTGGACATGGGCCGGACTGTTGGGCTATGAAGACACAAGACCGAAGACTCTCACCCGTGTCCGTATGGGACTCTCCTTGGTGTGGATGGCAAGTTTGGCGTTCAGATATGAAGATTCCTTTCTCTGTAAATCGACTTTGTATAACCCTAGTCCCCTCCGGTGTCTATATAAACCGGAGGGTTTAGTCCGTAGAGGCAGAGACAATCATAATCAGATAGGCTAGACTTCTAGGGTTTTAGCCATTACGATCTCGAGGTAGATCAACTCTTGTAATACTCATATTCATCAAGATCAATCAAGTGGAAGTAGGGTATTACCTCCATAAAGAGGGCCCGAACCTGGGTAAACATCGTGTCCCCTGTCTCCTATTACCATCAACCTTAGACACACAGTTTGGGACCCCCTACCCGAGATCCGCTGGTTTTGACACTAACAAGGGGGCTAGCCCATTAGTATGATAGTGGGGCCAGGGGTCTAGTCAAAAAGTTGACCAGTCAACCTTTGACTGGTCAATAGAGTCAATGGGACCCATATGTGAGTGTAAGTGGGTTATTTAGACTAATTAAATAGGTTAATTAGTGAATGGAGGCCACCAGTCAGTGTCTAGATGTTAAACTAATTTTATTTCTTAGTTTAAAAGCTAATGTAATTAGTGTGTGTGTGGGTGTGGGGTGGGGGGTGGGGTGGGGTTAACCCCTAATTAAATGGGCCGACCCAACGCAACAGAGATCCAGCCGGCCTGGCGTGTGCACACACGCTCGGCCAGGAGTGGCCAGGGGCGCGGCCGGCCGTGGCCTGCGCACAGCCCGAGCGGCAGGTCGTGGCGGCGGGCAACAGCTGCGGCGACGGGGGCTGGCAACAGTGGTAGCAAGGGCAGGAGGCGGCGGCGGTAGCCAGTGATACGTATCCAACGTATCAATAGTTTATGAAGTATTCATGCTGTTTTATTATCATTCTTGGATGTTTTACAAGCATTTTATAGCAACTTTATATCAGTTTTTGTGACTAACCTATTGACCCAGTGCCCAGTGCTAGTTGCTGTTTTTTGCTTGTTTTTTACATCACAGAAAATTAATATCAAACAGAGTCCAAACACCGTGAAACTTTTTGGAGAATTTTTATGGACCAGAACACCCAAGATGGGCCAGAGCAGCACCTGGGGGCTGCCTTGAGGGGGGCACAACCCACCAGGGCGCGCTTGGGGGCCCAGGAGCGCCCAGGTGGGTTGTGCCCACCTTGGTGGCCTCCCGCACCCCCTCTTTACCCTATAAATTCCCAAAAATTCTAGAAACCCTCAGGGTTAACCTATATCAGAAGTTCTGCCGTCGCAAGGCTCTGTAGCTACTGAAAACCAATCTAGACCATTTTCGGCACCCTGCCGGAGGGGGGAATCATCTCCGGTGGCCATCTTCAACATCTCGGCGGCCACCATGATGAGGAGGGAGTAGTCCACCCTCGGGGCTGAGGGTTTGTACCAATAGCTATTTGTTTAATCTCTCTCTCTCTCTCATGTTCTTGAGATGTTATGATCTTGATGTATCACGGCATTTGTTAATATAGTCGAATCATATGGTGTTTTCCCCTCTCTATTTTGTTGTGATGAATTGTGTTTCTCCTGTTGAGATTTCGTTGTTATTAGATTGAATACTTTTATGGATTTGAGAACACTTGATATATGTCTTGCAATTGAATACTCGTGGTGACAATGGGGCATCGTATTGATTCACTTGATATATGTTTTGGCACTCAACTCTCGGATTCCCGAGGTGACATTGGGGAAATCTATGCATAGGCGTTGATGCACGTTCTTGTCTTTGTTTCTCTGGTAGAAATCTTGGGGCACTCTTTGAAGTTCTTTGTGTTGGATTGAGTATTATGAATATGAATTTGCTTTGGTGTTATTTTAGTAGGGCGCTAGAGATGCACTGGATGGTCAGCACGTGGCCATCCTGGCCATGGGCGGCTGCCCGGCGTCCACCCAGCCTCTGTTGAACAGAGGTAGTGGATGACCCTGGGTGGGCTTGGCCTTATACTATAGAATTAAAGCCCAAGTGCATAGTAGGTTCTAGCTCTTCTATTTTTTTCCTTTTCTATTTTGATTTCGCTCACAGTTTTGCATTCCTTTTGGGCACTAAATGAAATTAGTAAAATATATAACTAGCCAAAATAATTACTATGCAATATTCTGCATTGCCTCAAAAAGTTTGGAGATTATTTGAAGTAGTTTGGAATTTTTCTAATTTTAAAAGCAATTAAAAAATTTTGGCCCCTGTTTTAATTATTTTAGGGCACTTATACACTTTATAAAAAGTTGGTTTCACAATGAAAATTATTAATTGATTATTTGTAACACAATGAACATTTTTATTTTTATGTTTGAATAAATATTATTTTACATTATTTTAAATTTGAGTTTGATTTGAATTTTTCTCAAGTGACAATCTGGCTTAGTTAAACTTGATGACCTGGCACCGTTAGTGTGAGGTCACTGTGGCATGACCCTGGGGGTATTACAAATCTCCTCCACTATAAGAAATCTCGTCCCGAGATTTAAGAGGTGGAGTAAGGGGGATAGTTCTGGTTACGAAATTCTAACGGATCTTCTCGTTCTTGGCTGCTGTTCTTGAAGAAGTTGATCCCTTTCGTTGATGTCTTTATTTCTCTGCTTCAATGCATCATGATGAAGTTGTCGTCCTTCCTTCAGGATCTTCACCGTACTTATGAAAGGATAAGAGGGAAAATTTATAAGGACGGGTTTTTAACAAGATTGAGCATCGGACAGTTAACTCAGGGGAAGAAGCATAAAGTATCTCTCGATTTGATTATGTGAATCACATCAAGAGCATTATAAGAGGGTTCTAAAGTTTCAAACGGGTAAGCAATCGTTCAATGCTTGAAGTAGAGTGTGAGAGGGGGGGGGGGAGGTCAGAGCAACGAAATAAGTATTGCGGATGAAACCAGAATAGATCATCTCTAGGAATGTGACACCCCCGATTCAATCATACACTAATCATACACGCAAACGTGTATGATCAAGATCAGGGACTCACGGAAAGATATCACAACAAAACTCTAAACACAAATAAGTCATGCAAGCTGCATATTACAAGCCAGGGGCCTCAATGGCTCGAATACATAAGCTCGATCATAAACGAGTCAGGGGAAACAACAATATCTAAGTACCGACATAAGTTAAACAAGGTGCCATAAGATGGCTAGCACAAACAGGGATACAGATCGAAGAGGCGCATGCCTCTTGCCTAGGATCCTCCTAAGTACTCCGAGTCATCGGTGGCCTGAACGTAGTAGTAGACACCCTCGGTGTAGTAGGAGTCATCGAAGGTGACGTCTGGCTCCGGGGCTCCAGCATCTGGTTGCGACAACCGAGAAGAATGGAAAAGGGGGAAAAGGAGGAGCAAAGCAACCGTGAGTACTCATCCAAAGTACTCGCAAGCAAGGATCTACACTACATATGCATGGTATCAATGAAATGGGTAGTATATGTGGACTAAACTGCAGAATTCCAGAATAAGAGGGGGATAGTTAGTCCTATCGAAGACAATGCTTGTGGCAGCCTCCATCTTGAAGCATGTAGAAGAGAGTAGCTGGTAAGTTCACCAATTAACAACGTATAGCATAATCCTACCCGACGATCCTCTCCTCGTCACCTTGTGAGAGAGCGATCATTGGGTTGTCTCTGGAACTTATCTGGGTGTGTTTTATTAAGTATCCGGATCTAGTTATCATGAGGTCGGAATACAACTCTGGGTCGTCCTGTTACCTAGACACGACTATTCGAATAGATCAATCTTCCCTGCAAGGGTGCACCGCATTACCTGACACACTCGATCCCTCTGGCCACACACACTTTCCTAGGTCATGCCAGACCTCAAAAGATCAACACGTCATAGCCCTACCTAGGCCCAACAGAGAGGTCAGCACGCCGGTCTAAATCCTAAGAGCGCAAGGGTCTTGGGCCCATCGCCCTTTGCAATCCTACATGTTGCGAGGGCGACCAGAAGCAGACCTAGCCCCTAATACAAGAGCAGGCTTTCCAGTCTAATCCGGCGCGCGACGCTCAACCGCTGAGGTCTAGTAAGCTTTGGCTGATACTACGACGCCGGTTGCCCATATCTTGTCCCACGTGGCGTTTAGTGTGTTTAGGTCAACGACCAACTCAGATCAAATACCCAATATCGTTAAGCATGTTATTGAAGTATTCGTGGATGCCGATCAGGACCAGGCCCACCTGTCTCCTAGGTGGTCACAACCTGCCCTGTCGCTCCGCCACAAGTAACACTCGGGGGCCGTCGGGAACCCTGGCCCACCACTACCTGGATGGAACCACCTGCCCTTTTAGCCTCCACATCGGAATCACTTGCGGGTAGTCTATGAGCAGACCTGACTTTAGTCACATCATGTAACTGGTATAATATGTATGTATGTATATACCCAAGATCACCTCCGGAAGTGACCACGACTCGATAATATAGCATAGCAGACGGACAAGAATGTAGGGCCACTGATGGAATACTAGCATCATGTACTAACCATTTACGATTGTAGGTAAAGGTAACAACAGTGGTAACAATGACAGGCTATGCAACAGAATAGGAGCTATCAAATCAACAACAGTAGCAAAGCTAATGCAAGAATAAGAGAGAAGAGAGTGGGCGATAACTGGTTGATCAAGGGGGGGGGGGTTGCTTGCCTGGAAGCTCGGCAGAGAAGGACGGGTTGTCAACACCATAGTCAATTGGGGTAGTAGTAGTGGCGTCAATCTTGAAGTCTAACGGAGAGAAGAGGGGGAATAAACAATAAATACAATGCAAACAGATGCATGATGATGCGTGACATGGCAATAAACGATGCTACATGTGATCAACGCGGTACTACACGATACTGGTGAAGGGGGAAAACATCCGGGAAAGTAGTCTCGGTGTTTGGCATTTTTGGACAGACGGAACGGAGGGGGATGGTTGCATGTTCGCTATCCTAGGGATGTGTGCCTAATGAATGGAGTGCTTATTCAGAATCATCTCGCTTTTTTGAGCAACTTTCATGTAGAAAGTATTTTCATCCGATTTACGGTTTATTTTATAATAATTTTCAAAATGTTAATTCATTTTCAAATTAACAGATTTAATCTAAATCAAAATCAGGTTTATTGCATCAACATGACATCAGCAGTCAACAGTCTGTTGACTGGGTCAAACTAACTTGTGGGTCCCGCTGTCACTAACACAAGTTAACTAAACAGATTAATTAGTTTACTTAAGTGATTAGGTTAATGAAACAGATTTAATTAATTAATTAACTAATTAATGAATTAATATTGTTTTTGTTTTCCTTTTTGGTTCTTATAAAAAGGGGTGTGGGCCCCGACTGCGAGTGGCCCAGAAGGCCACTAGAGCGGGCGCGGAGATCGGCCATCGGGCGGTGGGCACAACCTCCCTGGGTGCGGGGCGAGGCCGCGCAGAGCAGGGGCCGTGAGGGTATGGTGGCCGAACGGGCTGGCAGCAGGGAGGAGTAGGCGAGCGGGGTGGCTGCCGACAAGCAATGCAACAGGAGCAGCAGGAGGCGCGATGGGTTGCACGAGCGAGGCGGAGCGATGCGGCGGAGGCGCATCAACAGCTTGCAGAGGTGAGCAAGGGCACACCCACGCGCGGGCGGACGTGGGCGTGGAGGCGCGGGCTGGCCAAAGGCGCGGGACGCGCTGCCAAGGCACGAGGCAGGGGAGCCCGGTGCGTGGGCGCGGTGCATGTTCTGGTTGCGGGGCCATGGGTGACGGGGAGCTCCGGCGTGGCGTCGGGAATATGGAGAAGGTGGGAACCTGCGGAGGCTAATGACGAGGGGGTCGGGGAAGTGCTCGGGTAGGTGCGGGGGTGGCCGGAGATGCTCGGGGAGGCCGGTGGTGCATATTGACCGGGGGTCGACGATGATCATGGTGGTTTTCCGGCGATGTGGGCCACGACGATCCGGCGGAGGGGGCATCCGCGGCCAGGAGGCGCCGAAGCACGCGGCCAATGATGGGACATGGTGACGCACGGCGTCAGGGGGGGTCGAGCAATGGGCGGCGCCGAGCGCTGATAGAGGCGAAGGTGTCCCGATGTTTGGATGATATAGGTATTGTTTCTATGGGAGTCGACTTTGACGATCCGACTAGGAATGTGTGAAGACGTCGCGCCTTAGTAATCACTAAACCAACTTCCAAAGGGTTATCGACCATGCCAGAGCACGATCAACCTGACCACGAGGGTCTATTTCCTATGGGGAAGCAAAGAACAAGCAATAAACTGAGTTTGCAATCTGGATATTGCCAATATAAGAGGAAAGAATTATTAATGAAGGTGGGGTTCTGTGACGTCTTTGTCTGGTAGTTGAACACAAACAAAGTACGTGAAGTTGCAGCTATGGCGAACTTGTTTTAATCTAAACAAAATCCAAAGTCTAAACGACGCCCTAAGGGATGCATATATGGAGGAAGAGGGGGCAATTTCGTGGCCCTTGGGGAAGGGGTACGAAACCAACCCTATCTCTTGTTTCCCCACACATACGAACTCTAAAAATAGCCTATACTCTAGTATTTTGAAATTACAAGGGCCTGGCTGAAGGAAATATGCCCTAGAGGCAATAATAAAGTTATTATTTATTTCCTTATATCATGATAAATGTTTATTATTCATGCTAGAATTGTATTAACCAGAAACATAATACTTGTGTGAATACATAGACAAACAAAGTGTCACTAGTATGCCTCTACTTGACTAGCTCGTTAATCGAAGATGGTTATGTTTCCCAACCATAAACAAAAGAGTTGTTATTTGATTAACGGGATCACATCATTAGGAGAATGATGTGATTGACATGACCCATTCCATTAGCTTAGCACCCGATCGTTTAGTATGTTGCTATTGCTTTCTTCATGACTTATACATGTTCCTATGACTACGAGATTATGCAACTCCCATTTGCCGGAGGAACACTTTGTGTGCTACCAAACGTCACAACGTAACTGGGTGATTATAAAGGAGCTCTACAGGTGTCTCCAAAGGTACATGTTGGGTTGGCATATTTCGAGATTAGGATTTGTCACTCCGATTGTCGGAGAGGTATCTCTGGGCCCTCTCGGTAATGCACATCACATAAGCCTTGCAAGCATTGCAACTAATGAGTTAGTTGTGAGATGATGTATTACGGAACGAGTAAAGAGACTTGCCGGTAACGAGATTGAACTAGGTATTAAGATACCGACGATCGAATCTCGGGCAAGTAACATACCGATGACAAAGGGAACAACGTATGTTGTTATGCGGTCTGACCGATAAAGATCTTCGTAGAATATGTAGGAGCCAATATGGGCATCCAGGTCCCGCTATTGGTTATTGACCGGAGACGTGTCTCGGTCATGTCTACATTGTTCTCGAACCCGTAGGGTCCGCACGCTTAAGGTTTCGATGACAGTTATATTATGAGTTTATGAGTTTTGATGTACCGAAGGAGTTCGGAGTCCCAGATGAGATCGGGGACATGACGAGGAGTCTCGAAATGGTCGAGACGTAAAGATTGGACGACTATATTCGGACATCGGAAAGGTTCCGAGTGATTCGGGTATTTTTCGGAGTACCGGGTAGTTACGGGAGAAGCAATGGGCCTTGATGGGCTTTAGTGGGAAGAGGAGAAAGGGCCAAGGGGCTGCTGCGCCCCCCGTCCCCTCTAGTCCGAATTGGACTAGGGAAAAGGGGGCCGGCCACCTCTCCTTCTCCTCCACTTCCTTCTCCCTTCCTCCCCTCTTGGTGGACTCCTACTAGGACTTGGAGTCCTAGTAGGACTCCACATCCTGGCCACACCAACCTTGGCCGACCTCCTCCTCCTCCATCCTTTATATACTGAGGCAAGGGGCACCCCAAAGACACAAGTTGATCCACGTGATCTTCTCCTTAGCCGTGTGCGGCGCCCCCAGCCACCATAGTCCTCGATAATATTGTAGCGGAGTTTAGGCGAAGCCCTGCTGCAGTAGTACATCAAGATCGTCACCACGCCATCGTGCTGACGGAACTCTTCCCTGACACTTTGCTGGATCGGATTCCGAGGATCGTCATCGAGCTGAACGTGTGCTAGAACTCGGAGGTGCCGTAGTTTCGGTGCTTGATCGGTCGGGCCGTGAAGACGTACGACTACATCAACCAAACGCTTCCATTGTCGATCTACTAGGTATGTAGATCACACTCTCCCTCGTTGCTATGCATCACCATGATCTTGCGTGTGCGTAGGAATTTTTTTGAAATTACTGCGTTCCCCAACAGTGGCATCCGAGCCTAGGTTTAATGGTTTGATGTTATATGCACGAGTAGAACACAAGTGAGTTGTGGGCGATATAAGTCATACTGCCTACCAGCATGTCATACTTTGGTTCGGCGGTATTGTTGGACGAGACGACCCGGACCGACATTACGCGTACGCTTACGCGAGACCGGTTCTCCCGACGTGCTTTGCACATAGGTGGCTTGCGGGCGACAGTCTCTCCAACTTTAGTTGAACCGAGTGTGGCTACGCCCGGTCCTTGCGAAGGTTAAAACGGAGTCAAATTGACAAACTATCGTTGTGGTTTTGATGCGTAGGTGAGATTGGTTCTTACTTAAGCCCGTAGCAGCCACGTAAAACTTGCAACAACAAAGTAGAGGATGTCTAACTTGTTTTTGCAGGGCATGTTGTGATGTGATATGGCCAAGACATGATGCTAAATTTTATTGTATGAGATGATCATGTTTTGTAACCAAGTTATCGGCAGCTGGCAGGAGCCATATGGTTGTTGCTTTATTGTATGCAATGCAATCGCGATGTAATGCTTTACTTTATCACTAAGCGGTAGCGATAGTCGTGGAAGCATAAGATTGGCGAGACGACAACGATGCTACGATGGAGATCAAGGTGTCGCGCCGGTGACGATGGTGATCACGACGGTGCTTCAAAGATGGAGATCACAGGCACAAGATGATGATGGCCATATCATATCACTTATATTGATTGCATGTGATGTTTATCTTTTATGCATATTATCTCGCTTTGATTGACGGTAGCATTATAAGATGATCTCTCACTAAATTATCAAGAAGTGTTCTCCCTGAGTTTGCACCGTTGCCAAAGTTCGTCGTTCCCAGACACCACGTGATGATCGGGTGTGATAAGCTCTATGTCCATCTACAACGGGTGCAAGCCAGTTTTGCACACGCAGAATACTCGGGTTATACTTGACGAGCCTAGCATATGCAGATATGGCCTCGGAACATGGAGACCGAAAGGTCGAGCGTGAATCATATAGTAGATATGATCAACATAGTGATGTTCACCAATGAAACTGCTCCATCTCACGTGATGATCGGACATGGTTTAGTTGATTTGGATCACGTAATCACTTAGAGGATTAGAGGGATGTCTATCTAAGTGGGAGTTCTTAAGTAATATGATTAAATTGAACCTAAATTTATCATGAACTTAGTCCTGGTAGTATTTTGGAAATTATGTTGTAGATCAATAGCTCGCGTTGTTGCTTTCATATGTTTATTTTGATATGTTCCTAGAGAAAATTGTGTTGAAAGATGTTAGTAGCAATGATGCGGATTGGATCCGTGATCTGAGGTTTATCCTCATTGCTGCACAGAAGAATTATGTCCTTGATGCACCGCTAGGTGATGGACCTATTGCAGGAGCAGATGCAGACGTTATGAACGTTTGGCTAGCTCAAAATGATGACTACTTGATAGTTTAGTGCACCATGCTTAATGGCTTAGAATCGGGACTTCAAAGACGTTTTGAACGTCATGGAGCATATGAGATGTTCCAGGAGTTGAAGTTAATATTTCAAGCAAATACCCTAGTTGAGAGATATAAAGTCTCCAACAAGTTCTATAGCTAGAAGATGGAGGAGAATCGCTCAACTAGTGAGCATGTGCTCAGATTGTCTGAGTACTACAATCGCTTGAATCAAGTGGGAGTTAATCTTCCAGATAAGATAGTGATTGACAGAATTCTCTAGTCATCATCACCAAGTTAGTAGAACTTCGTGATGACCTATGATATGCAAGGGATAACGGAAACGATTCCCAAGCTCTTCGTAATGCGGAAATTGACGAAGGTAGAAATCGAGAAAAACATCAAGTGTTGATGGTAGACAAGACCACTAGTTTCAAGAAAAGGGCAGAGGGAAGAAGGGGAACTTCAAGAAGAACAGCAAGCAAGTTGCTGCTCAAGTGAAGAAGCCCAAGTCTGGTCCTAAGCCTGAGACTAAGTGTTTCTACTGCAAAGGGACTGGTCACTGGAAGCGGAACTACCCCAAGTGATTGGCAGATAAGAAGGATGGCAAGGTGAACATAAGTATATTTGATATACATGTTATTGATGTGTACTTTACTAGTGTTTATAGCAACCCCTCAGTATTTGATACTAGTTCAGTTGCTAAGATTAGTAACTCGAAACGGGAGTTGCAGAATAAACAGAGACTAGTTAAGGGTGAAGTGACGATGTGCGTTGGAAGTGGTTCCAAGATTGATATGATCATCATCGCACACTCCCTATACTTTCGGGATTAGTGCTGAACCTGAATAAGTGTTATTTGGTGTTTGCGTTGAGCATGAATATGATTTGATCATGTTTATTGTAATACGGTTATTCATTTAAGTAAGAGAATAAATTGTTGTTCTGTTTACATGAATAAAACCTTATATGGTTACACACCCAATGAAAATAGTTCGTTGGATCTCGATCGTAGTGATACACATAATCATAATATTGAAACCAAAAGATGCAAAGTTAATAATGATAGTGCAACTTATTTGTGGCACTGCCGTTTAGGTCATATTGGTGTAAAGCGCATGAAGAAACTCCATGCTGATGGGATTTTGGAATCACTTGATTATGAATCACTTGATGATTGCGAACCATGCCTCATGGGCAAGATGACTAAGACTCCGTTCTCCGGAGCGAGCAACTGACTTATTGGAAATAATACATACTGATATATGCGGTCCGATGAGTGTTAAGGCTCACGGCAAGTATCGTTATTTTCTGAACTTCACAGATGATTTGAGCAGATATGAGTATATCTACTTGATGAAACATAAGTCTGAAACATTTGAAAAGTTCAAAGAATTTCAGAGTGAAGTGAAAAATCATCGTAAAAGGAAAATAAAGTTTCTACGATCTGATCGTAGAGAAGAGTATTTGAGTTACGAGTTTGGCCTTCAATTAAAACAATGTGAAATAGTTTCACTACTCACGTCACCTGGAACACCATAGTGTAAAGGTGTGTCCGAACGTCATAACCGTACTTTATTGGATATAGTGCGATCTATGATGTCTCTTACCGATCTACCACTATCGTTTTGGGGTTATGCATTAAAGACAGCTGCATTCATGTTTAAAAGGGCACCATCTAAGTCCGTTGAGACGACACAATCTGAACTGTGGTTTGGCAAGAAACCAAAGTTGTCGTTTCTTAAAGTTTGGGGTTGTGATGCTTATATGAAAAAGTTTCATCCTAATAAGCTCAAACCCAAATCGGAGAAATATGTCTTCATAGGATACCCAAAGGAGACTATTGGGTACACCTTCTATCACAAATCCGAAGGCAAGACTTTTGTTGCTAAATTCGGAGTTTTTCTAGAGAAGGAGTTTCTCTCGAAAGAAGTGAGTGGGAGGAAAGTAGAACTTGATGAGGTAACTGTACCTGCTCCTTTATTGGAAAGTAGTTCATCACAGAAATCTGTTCCTGTGACTACTACACCAATTAGTGAGGAAGCTAATGATGATGATCATGTAACTTCAGATCAAGTTACTACCGAATCTCGTAGGTAAACCAGAGTGAGATCCGCACCAGAGTGGTACAGTAATCCTGTTCTGGAAGTCATGTTACTAGACCATGACGAACTTGCGAACTATGAGGAAGCGATGATGAGCCCAGATTCCACGAAATGGTTTGAGGCCATAAAATCTGAGATATGATCCATGTATGAGAACAAAGTATGGACTTTGATGGATTTGCCCGATGATCGGCAAGCCATCGAAAATAAATGGATCTTCAAGAGGAAGACGGAAGCTGATAGTAGTGTTACTATCTACAAAGCTAGAATTGTCGCAAAAGGTTTTCGACAAGTTCAAGGTGTTGACTACGACGAGATTTTCTCACTCGTATCTATGCTTAAGTCTGTCCGAATCATGTTAGCAATTGTCGCATTTTATGAAATCTGGCAAATGGATAAACAGAACTGCATTCCTTAATAGATTTATTAAAGAAGAGTTGTATATGATACAACCAGAAGGTTTTGTCAATCCTAAAGGTGCTAACAAAATATGCAAGCTCCAGCGATCCATCTATGGACTGGTGCAAGCATCTTGGAGTTGGAATATACGCTTTGATAAGTTGATCAAAGCATATAGTTTTATACAGACTTGCGATGAAGCCTGTATTTACAAGAAAGTGAGTGGGAGCACTACAACATTTCTGATAAGTATATGTGAATGACATATTGTTGATCGGAAATAATGTAGAATTATTCTGGAAAGCATAAAGGAATATTTGAAAGGAGTTTTTCAAAGAAATACCTCGGTAAAGCTGCTTACATATTGAGCATCAAGATCTATAGAGATAGATCAAGACGCTTGATAGGTTTTTCAATGAGTACATACCTTGACAAGATTTTGAAGTAGTTCAAAATGGAACAGTCAAAGAAAGAGTTCTTGCCTGTGTTGCAAGGTGTGAAATTGAGTAAGACTCAAAGCCCGACTACGGCAGAAGATAGAAATAGAATGAAAGTCATTCCCTATGCCTCAGCCATAGGTTCTATAAAGTATGCCATGCTGTGTACCAGATCTATTGTATACCCTACACTGTGTTAAGCAAGGGAGTACAATAGTGATCTAAGAGTAGATCACTGGACATCGGTCAAAATTATCCTTAGTGGAATAAGGAAATATTTCTCAATTATGGAGGTGAAAAAAAGGTTCGTCGTAAAAAGTTATGTCGATGCAAGTTTTGACACAGATCTGGATGACTCTAAGTCTCGATCTAGATACATATTGAAAGTGGGAGCAATAAGCTAGAGTAGCTCCGTGCAGAGCATTGTTGACATAGAAATTCACAAAATACTTACGGATCTGAATGTGGCAGACCCGTTGACTAAAATTATCTCACAAGCAAAACATGATCACACCTTAGTACTCTTTGGGTGTTAATCACATAGCGATGTGAACTAGATTACCGACTCTAGTAAACCCTTTTGGGTGTTGATCACATATCGATGTGAACTATGGGTGTTAATCACATGGTGATGTGAACTATTGCTGTTAAATCACATGCCGATGTGAACTAGATTATTGACTCTAGTGCAAGTGGGAGACTGAAGGAAATATGCCCTAGAGGCAATAATAAAGTTATTATTTATTTCCTTATATCATGATAAATGTTTATTATTCATGCTAGAATTGTATTAATCGGAAACATAATACTTGTGTGAATACATAGACAAACAAAGTGTCACTAGTATGCCTCTACTTGACTAGCTCGTTAATCAAAGATGGTTATGTTTCCTAACCATAAACAAAAGAGTTGTTATTTGATTAACGGGATCACATCATTAGGAGAATGATGTGATTGACATGACCCATTCCATTAGCTTAGCACCCGATCGTTTAGTATGTTGCTATTACTTTCTTCATGACTTATACATGTTCCTATGACTATGAGATTATGCAACTCCCGTTTGCCGGAGGAACACTTTGTGTGCTACCAAACGTCACAACATAACTGGGTGATTATAAAGGAGCTCTACAGGTGTCTCCAAAGGTACATGTTGGGTTGGCGTATTTCGAGATTAGGATTTGTCACTCCGATTGTCGAAGAGGTATCTCTGGGCCCTCTCGGTAATGCACATCACATAAGCCTTGCAAGCATTGCAACTAATGAGTTAGTTGTGAGATGATGTATTATGGAACGAGTAAAGAGACTTGCCGGTAACGAGATTGAACTAGGTATTAAGATACCGACGATCGAATCTCGGGCAAGTAACATACCGATGACAAAGGGAACAACGTATGTTGTTATGCGGTCTGACCGATAAAGATCTTCGTAGAATATGTAGGAGCCAATATGGGCATCCAGGTCCCGCTATTGGTTATTGACCGGAGACGTGTCTCGGTCATGTCTACATTGTTCTCGAACCCATAGGGTCTGCACGCTTAAGGTTTCGATGACAGTTATATTATGAGTTTATGAGTTTTGATGTACCGAAGGAGTTCGGAGTCCCGGATGAGATCGGGGACATGACGAGGAGTCTCGAAATGGTCGAGACGTAAAGATCGATATATTGGACGACTATATTCGGACATCGGAAAGGTTCCGAGTGATTCGGGTATTTTTCGGAGTACCGGGTAGTTACGGGAGAAGCAATGGCCTTGATGGGCTTTAGTGGGAAGAGGAGAAAGGGCCAAGGGGCTGCTGCGCCCCCCCTCCCCTCTAGTCCGAATTGGACTAGGGAAAAGGGGGCCGGCCACCTCTCCTTCTCCTCCACTTCCTTCTCCCTTCCTCCCCTCTTGGTGGACTCCTACTAGGACTTGGAGTCCTAGTAGGACTCCACATCCTGGCCGCACCAACCTTGGCCGGCCTCCTCCTCCTCCATCTTTTATATACTGAGGCAAGGGGCACCCCAAAGACACAAGTTGATCCACGTGATCTTCTCTTTAGCCGTGTGCAGCGCCCCCAGCCACCATAGTCCTCGATAATATTGTAGCAGAGTTTAGGCGAAGCCCTGCTGCAGTAGTACATCAAGATCGTCACCACGCCGTCGTGCTGACGGAACTCTTCCCCGACACTTTGCTGGATCGGAGTCCGGGGATCGTCATCGAGCTGAACGTGTGCTAGAACTCGGAGGTGCCGTAGTTTCGGTGCTTGATCGGTCGGGCCGTGAAGACGTACGACTACATCAACCAAACGCTTCCATTGTCGATCTACTAGGTATGTAGATCACACTCTCCCCTCTCGTTGCTATGCATCACCATGATCTTGCGTGTGTGTAGGAAATTCTTTGAAATTACTGCGTTCCCCAACACTGGCCCAATAGTAAGGCGACGCAGCACCTATAATAGCCTCTGGACGAAATTTAGGAAGTGGCATCTTGTATATTTCTTCCAAGCCTTCATACACTCATTATGGTGGCTTCAAAGTCCCGAAGTCATCACTTGAAACTCCAGTCTTGTTTCCCTTGCGCATGCCATCATCTCCATGCTTGATCTTGCTCAAGTGATCATCCCTCTTGTCCATGCTAGGCCTTTCATTTGTAAGAAAAACAAAGGTATCCAATTTAGAAAGCATCATATTCTCATGAACATTAGAATCATTACCAAGAAATGAAAGCACCTGATAATTTAATTGGCGTGCGCGAGCACTAGTAATTGGTCTTGTATATGTAGCAGTAGGCGCTGTGGGTGTAACAATGGTATTGATGTCCTCATTAGGCACCGGGTTCGTTGCCCCCTTCCTGATCCAGAATAAGATCGAGAGGTGGGGGAGAGACGAGGGAGAGTGGGGGCGAGTGGGGGGAGTGAGGTCTCGGTCACCCGGGGGGATAAGGGGGGATGGGGTGGGCTGGCCTGGTGGCGTGGATGCCCGGTTGGGCCGAACGGCCTAGGGGGAGGGGGATTTGGTTTTTCTTTTCTCTTGTTTTATTTTTACCTTTTCTTTTATTTATTTTTCTTTTATTTCTTTAATAGTTTATAGTATTACAAAAAGTAAAACCCACACCTAAAATAGAGTTATAGTTCCAACTACTGTCACAAAAGGTTTTACCCCCGAACAAAATAGTTTAGTATTTTATAAAATTCAAAAGGCATTTATTTAATTGTTTTAGCAATTGTTTTATTAATTTTAGAGCATTTAAAATTTTTATAAAAGTGTGGTTTCTCCACAATAATTACCTATGCATTATTTGGCTCCACCCGAACATGTAGCTTTAATATTTGAAAACCTTTACCGCTTAACTTGATTTTGAATTTGAATTTTAGTCGGTTTTGAATCAACGTGAGTTTATCACCAGTAACCGAGGCGTCATGGCATCATTAGCAGAGGTTCATTGTAGCTTAATTATTCGGGCGTCACACTAAGAGTCAGCAATCACAAAGCAACGGTGTATCTGTTAGTAATTGTTTAAAAACATGTTATATGTCAGCGTATGTATGGACCTTGACATTTTTTCAGTTGGCGTAGGTATGTACTTAGCGACCTAAAATGTGTCGGCGTACGTAGGGTGTATGGACACAAACTAAGTGTCGGCGTAGATGGACGCGTGTCAATGGACTGAAGGTTGGAAACTTGTGGCGCGCGATTTTCGCGCGAGGGGGAAATTTTGGGGGTGTTCGTGCAAAATATCCTTCACCCCCATGCAGAATATCCCCAAGGACCCCAACTCGAACCCGATTCCACAACCCTAACCAGTGGCCGCTGCCGCTGCCCTCATGCTCGATCCACAGTCCTGCCGCCGGCCTCGCACTCCACCCCGTCATCAAGCCGTCGTGTCGGAGCTCGTATTCCCCCGCCCCCGAGCTCCACCCCAACATCCACCCGTCCTTGCACTCCATCCCGAGACTGAGCTGCCGCCCTCAAGATCCACATACAACCGCCGTCCTTGGGCCGCCCCCTCGACATCCAGCCATCGTCCTCGCCAATCCCCGCGCTGCTACTGCCGGGGCCCCATCTCCGGGCTCCCGCCGTTGCCGCACCTGCTGTTGCCGGGCCTCCGTCTCTGGGCTTCCGCTGCTGCCGGTCCTGCTGCAATGGGACCTGCTCCTGCTGGGGATCCATCCCCTTTGAGCTGCGCCCCTCTCAAAGCTAGCCGTCGCCATGCCCTGAGGTAAGCATCAAATCGTCCTGAGATTTCCTTCTTTGTAAGTGTCAAACTAGCATAGCCCGCGCGGCGACACGCCGCGCCCGTTGGTACGATGTGTTCATTTCAATTGTGTTTAGTTTTTGCATTAGTCTTATCTATCTCATATAGCAATTATTGTACATAAAATTGTGGATACAGGGAAAATAAGTAGGAAATAAGCTAATTTACTGGCATCATGCATGTTGCTAAACACGGAAACACATGTTCATACATCTGTGATAGGATCATTTATTCTTGTCGTGGCATGACTCTATTGCAGTAAGATGAAAGAAATATAGATAATTATTGCTAGATTTCATCATTCTAGTGTGGCCTCCTGGAGGATTAGTGCTCGCGATGAAGTGATAAAGAACTTCTGCGAACTGTTGCCTCCGGCCCATAGGCAGCTTGGCACATGTGTATATAATGATAGGATCTTCACAATGTGGACATGAAAAAGTGTGGATCCGGCGCGCCATGCTCATCATGCACCGCACATGCTATCGCTGGAGCTGGACCTCACAGCTGTAGCCCCACAGGCCATCTGCTTCGGTGGTCTGGCGGGCATGAAGTCGACTCAACGGGCGCAAGCTAGAATAGCTGGCGAGTTGGATGGGTTCAAGGCGCGAGAGAGCTCGAAATCAAGAACATCGACGGATTTACCAACGCCGGCGGCGAGAAGACATGAGCTATCACGGAATGGAGAGCACTAGGGCCGTGAGCTATCAACCACTGGCTGCAGGCATGCTGGCTTAGACCATACGAAGGCCACCGCGCGCGACCGTAGAAGGTCGAAATGGCGACCCGTCGTGCTCAGGATATCCAATGGAGTTATTATCTTTTAAGATAAGGAATAAAGAATGAAGAGAAATCTGAAAACCGCTGCATGCAGAGAGCCAGTCGGTGCATGCACGTGGTCACATCAAAAAAATCCCATCCCATCGCTCCACATGTTGCGTGCTCCACCTGCTGCAGACAAAGAATAGCACCGCCCGACAAACTGGATGTGTGGTTGACCAGAAACTGCTTGCCACCATAATTGCAAGATCCACCCTAAAGTGCACCTGGCCAGATCCCCTAATTAATGTGTCATCACCCCATTGGCTATAATATCCCTGCCAAAAACACTCAGAAAAGCCTAAAAAATCCCAGCTAGCAATTGAGAATTGAGAATTGAGAATTTAGAATTAGAATGCAGAATGTCTGAAACTTCTCAAAACCGGAAATAAGTATACAAAAGCTGCCTGACAGAGTATACGTCTAGGAATCGGCCTAATCCAGTGTCTCTTAGCCCAACAACGACAACGACGTAATCACCATCACTGCGGCTCAACTAGGATTTGATCGAATACTAAGGAGGCAAATGCAGTAGCTAATACGGCGTAAATGCACACTAACTTGGCAGCAAGAACAGTAAATGACACTATACAGACAATATGCCTTTACTCTGAAGATCTGAGGAGGAGCTCCTTGCCTTTATCCTCCACTCAAACTACTACACAAATTATAATTGTAGAAAGTTTTGAAGTGTAGCGTTGTGAATGGATCACTTGTCCAGCACCCTTCTCTCTCTCTATATATATATAACACGCGAGATGAATGCAAAGATGCCGGGAAGTGGCGCGCCGTGTCGGGTTACACGGTGATAGCGGACGTGGGTAGCTCCGCTCGATGGAGGCCACTAGATGCGTCGCGGACGTCGCCCTCGACCCCTTAACAACAACCTTGGTCGACAGCTATCTGCCTTACCTACCTTACTCGCGGACCCCATTCAGGCATCCAACGATAATGACCAGTCCATACACGCCGCCGTCGCGGTTCGCCTCCATGGCCGAGAACATCTGCCGGACTGCCGGTACAAACCTGGGTACAGATCACCGGCCTCCTCCTCCTGGACGTTAGCGACCTCCAGGCTCCAGTGCCATGCCGAGGTCCTTGATGTACCGCACGGCACCCCGGATGTGAAGTCGCCGCTCACCTGAGCCTCCTCCTCCGCGCTCGAGCCCAGCGGCGCTGGCAAAGACCAGACCAAGGACTCGCTAAGGGCTCGAGGCCAACCACCACGCCTGCCACGGCAATTTTGCTGCTCTGGCCGCTGCCGGTGGGCCCATGCAGATAGGTCCTCCGAGCCAGAGGACGGCCTCAGCGCTGCCATCGGGGAGGGTGAGCGTGCCATCGCGAGCGCCAACGCCGCTCCTAGAGTCAATATCGTGGCACCAGGCGCCGCGTGGGAGGGGAAGAGTTCATGCAATCTATGAGCACGTCGTACGGGCGGAGCCCTGCAAGGACCTCCGAGCGGCGTCCAAGCCGACCGTGCCGACGTCATCGTGTTTGTCGACCATGATGAAAACCACGTCCGAGGCCGCGGTCACGGAGGTCAGTGAATCCACAAGACTCGCTAGACGGTGACCAGGGCCTCCTCCTTGGCCGACGTGTGCATGTACGTTGTCACCGCGTATAGATGCCCAACAACGTTGGCTGAAACTCCATGGAGCTTCTAGGAGAATGGAAGGAGGACTGCAGAAGGCAGGCCCGTGGCTGATCTCGACAGGACGGGGTGCTGGGGATGAAGCCACAGTGGAAGATAAGAGAGAAAGAGGGGGAGCGGAGACGGACGGCCGGCGCTCATGGGCACCAGTGATTGCCCACTGGTATCCATCAGCTGCAGCCTGACGCAACTCAGGAGCAAGACCGACACGACCACATTCATGGCCGCCAGCATGGTCTGCATGCATCTTCCTCTGTGCACCTTCCTATGGGAGGTTCGCCCCCAGAGCGTGTCCGGATGACGGCGTGAACAACTCTGGCTAGGATCGCCGGAGCCGCGGGCGACGCCCACGCCATGTTCGACTGAAGGACGACGTTGGGAGTGTGGAGGGTTTCATAGAGACAAACAACGGTAAAACAAGATTCGACGGGATCCTTCGGGAGACTTGAGGGCTCTCCGATCATCCAGATACCAATCGAAGGCACCGTTCTAAATCAATACGTGTCAACGTCTTAGATCTAGCTACTCGCGTGGCAATGTCTCTATTAGCCAACAAACATGGAATGAAAAATATCTAGTACACATGATCACCGATCCATCCAAATAGGAACGGCCCAACCCGACGTAGTCAAATCAAATTTAGAAACCATGCAATATGATCCATGCAATCAGCAACTACAGAAACAACCTCGGCACACAAAAGACAAACAATAAGCTAGCACTAGAGCTACACGGCGACTACACAACGATGAAGCAATGAAGTTCAAAAAATTTGAATCAAAAACCTAAATCCACAAGGCGTTTGTACACCGCCGTGTACCAAAATAATAGCATGTGGCACATCCACAATTCACCATGGGTCACTTTCACCCAAGTGGCTCAACCTTGAAGCAAAAACCTTGCCTGGAATAGAGGCTTGGGTATGGAGGTGGCTTCTCATGGTAGTGAGGATGTGTAAGAGACGCACACCTTATTTTCTAATGGTCTGAAAGTCAATTAGGTATACACTTGGGAGTTTTTATATCATGTACCCTAAATTAATGTGACATTTTAATAAATTGTTTAGAGTATGTGATGGTTCTTTTTTTTTCCTGATGTGTAGTGTCATACAGGTGGATAGTTGTTCAACAAATGATATTTGAACTTCAAGCTGCTATCATAAAAAAATATTTGCTTCAGTGTTCTGAAGTTTCTCAATGAAGTGTAATATATTTGACCATTAGCAGCACCCTTCACCATTAGGCATAGATGTACCAATGATGTTATTTCTTGAAGCCAATTTGAAATTTTTTATCTCTTGTGAGTAACAAGTAAACTGCTTAGGTTGATCTTATCTGTATATCTTGGAATTGTTTCCTGGTTGATGTATTGGAAGAGCGTTGTTAGTCCAAAATTAATCAGTGTAATTCAGTTTGATTCAGTTCAGGACATAGTAAATATGCTTTAGAACAAATAATCAAAATTATTTGTTACGAAGAACATGTCAGGCTTGTGTTTTCAATCTCCCTGTACTTCTATGATTCCAAATCTTCTCCTATAGCTTTATTGACTTAACTGCTTGTAGAACTATACTGCAAGTTAGTTTTTTATTAAAGAAAACAATCATTTATTATGCTGTTGTTAGTTTGTGCTTAATTTTGCGATTGCTGAAGGCAAGGAAAAGAGATGGGCAGAAGGAGCTTCAGCAGGCATGATGGTTCGACAACCACAACGTCGCAAGGCCATCCCCATTGCCCGGCAACACTATTTCAGGTATGCCTCTCGCTCCCTACCCAGCCACTTTGTAGTGGATGTTATTATTTTGGTTACTCTATGGACTGATTGGTTGCTGTTGTGGTTACTCCATGGACTAATATGACCTTCACCGAAACCATTACTTTTACAAAATTGCCTACCTTTGTTCTAGCATACTAAATTTTATCAACATGCTCCAATGCCTACAAATTGTTCTGTCGGAACATATTTTTGTTTCTGCTATCATGATATGTGTGAAGTTTGCAATGACTGGAGAACTCACCAATGGTCATGGCTCCAGAACTTCCGCTTGTTCTATTGATATGCTTAACTTATTTTTTAAATAATGGAAGATGGTTCCTCCGCCTCTGCATCATTCCATAATTTATATTGCCCAGACTTTTCATTTCTCCATGGCTTGATCTGGGATCCTACTTTGTTATACAAGCGCCTGCTAGTCAGTGCTTTGCCATTGTTTCTCTTGGTATCACTCTGCATATCAGAATATTTTTACATACCGCATTTATGCTCTATCTACATTGTAATTTGACATGTCATCCTTGATTGTTACCTCTATCTTTCTCAAGCTTATATTGTAGAAATTATGTTTTTGTTAATTATAATTGTATAGTATTCTTTCACTGTTTCAGATAAAATCATAATATTATTTTTGGATAATCTGGAAGGGAGGTCATTATCTACAACTGTCGGCGTTCTGGGAACGGGGGTCCCCAGACTTGCCTGCCTGCGGCCTGCGGCGTGGCTCAAAGGGGGGCCCAGCACGACCCATCTTCACCAACACAAACTCAAGACCCTCGTGAGGGGCCAAGCCTCGCGGGGCGGACGACACGGAGCTTCCTCAGGCACGGCCTCGCCAGGCTGGCTCACGAGGAGGCAGAGAGATCAAGGCGGGGTACCTCGCGAGGTGCCCGTGACGCAAGCCATGACGACCCAGGGCGCCAGGCGGGTGCCAGCCCGCGCAGCGTCCTCCTTTCCTCTTTGGTGCAAAGGGGGCAAGCGCAGCCGCGGAGTACCAAGGCGTCAGGCAAAGGTTGCCATTTCGGTGCAACGAGACCAAAACCAGGAGGACTACGAGATGGAGGACACCGTGGAGCCCAAGACAGCGTCATCACCAGAGCTTTGCGCAGGCGAAGACTACTTTTGTCAGGATAGCTGATACTTGCTGTCCCCCTTCAAATTAGCCCGCCATTGTTGGTTCCCTTCCCGCTCAATATTTGGGAAGAGGACCAGGGCCTCTATAAATAGGACCGGCCACCCACATGGCAAGGGGTCGGCCAGTTGGAAGCAGAGAGAGAGAGAGAGAGAGAGAGAGAGAGGTGACTGAACTCCTCCCAGCAGTTCATCGCCCCAGCCAAGAACAGACCCTCGCGAGGCTGTTCTTCCTTGTATTGTTCATCATCATCAGCCCAAGAGGCAATCCACACACCACACAGTAGAGTAGGGTATTACACCACAACGGTGGCCCAAACCAGTATAAACTCTGTGTCTCTTGTGTTGTTCTTTCGATAGTTTTGATCCTAGCACGGCAGAGGGGTGCAGGTAGGTAGGAGGCGAAATCTCCGCGCGCACCCCAGTGTTCGAACCTCGAGGGTCTGCCGGAACCCGAAATCCGACATTTGGCGCGCCAGGTAGGGGTGCGCCGGAATTCGTCTTTCACCACCCCGTTCTCCTCCGACCATCACGCTCATGTCTGACGCTCGTCGGGCCCGCGCGAAGCGCCGGGCCGCCCTCGCTTCCCGCGTCGCCCAGACGGCCCCTGTCGGCGGGCGTCCTCGCCGTTCTCGGTCACCTACCATCAACGCCGCCACCGGCCCGGTGGGGGACGAGCAACAAGCATCGTCTCAGCATCCGTCCGTGCGCCAAGACGGCCGCACCGCAACTCCCTCGCTCGCCCCAGCTGGATCTTCGTCCCGTGCGCTCCGCACGCCCATGGAGGCTCGGGCTGCACTCATCGCGGCGAACAAGCTCCTGCGCTACCGTCCCGTCGACGACGTCTACGAAGAATGGCTCGGCCGCGTCGCCGAGCTCGTCCGCGCTGCAGTGGGTTCTTCCGCGCCATCCGTTTCGCTGCACCGCACCCCACCCCGCGCGAGCGACGAGGCTCCGGCGGCGCCCCGACCGCCTCCTCCTCAAGAAGACGCCATGGCTCCAAGGCGCGTGGCCCCTGGGCGGAACCCGCTCCGTCAGGTGCCAGCGCGGCAAGAACAGAGCTGCCAAGAAGTCCCTCGCCCGCCAGAAGCTGCCCGGGCGCTCCCTGCGCCAGCACGCTGCGACCATCCTCCTGCTCCAGCGCGTGGGGACATGCAAGACCAGGCTCTCCATCTCCCAAGGCCTCCCGTGGCACAGCAGGCTGCCGCACCTACACCACCGAACTGCGCAGCGTCGCGTGGCCAGGCAAGTTCAAGCCGGACCTGCCTCCTCGCTACGACGGCACGGCCGACCCTGCGGAGTTCCTCCAGCTCTACAAGCTGGGCATCGAAGCTGCCAACGGAGACGAAAAGGTCATGACGAACTAGTTTCCCATGGCGCTCAAGGACGGGGCCCGCACCTGGCTCCTAAACCTGGCTCCGGGCACAATCTCCTCCTAGGAAGAGATGCGCACCCGCTTCATCGCCAACTTCCAAGGTACTCGCGACCGGCCACCTGCTGTGAGCGACATGCCCCGCATCAAGCAACAACCCGGGGAGACCCTGTAGAAGTATATCCAGCGCTTTAACAACGCACGCCTCAAGATTCCCAAGGTGACTGAAGAGACCATCATCTCAGCCTTCTCCGACGGCGTGCGCGACGTCAAGATGAAGGAGGAGCTGGCGATGCATGAAGACCTGTGCACATCCTTGGAACTGTTCAACTTGGCGAACAAGTGCGCTAGGGCTGAGGAAGGGCGTCTCTCCCTCCTCGAGCTGCCTGCCGCAGACCCTGAAGAGAATAAGCTCAAGGCCAAGGAAGTGAAGCGCAAGGGGGCTGCCGTGCTCGCGGCAGAACCGGACACCAAGCGGGGCAGAGATCAGCCCGAACCTCCCAAGGGCAGCCGGCACTACGTGTACCATGACCTCCACACCCACAACACCAGCGAATGCCAAGAACTCCAAGCTGTGCGAGAAGGAGGATCGGCCGTCGCCCTGACCTTGGTGACCGGGGATACGGCCGAGGAGGAGGAAGGAACGCAGGACGCTGGCAAGACCCACCTCGCGAGGGAGACTGGAGGCATCAGCCTCGCGAGGATCGCCCGCAAGGCAACGCAGGCCTCCCACCGCTGCCGCCATAGCCAAGGAGAAACGAGGACCGCCACCAGGACGAGGAGGCTGGGGGCTTCTAGGAGCCGCACGCGATCGCCTGCATCCTGGGCGGAGCTCAAGCCCCAGCCTCTCAACGCATCTTCAAGCAGTTCGCCCGCGAAGTGAACACAGTCCTCCCCAGGCTCGAAGCCACGCGCCCCCTCAGGTGGTCGGCGTGCGCCATCACCTTCAGCTCAGCAGATCAACTGAAGTGTGCGGCTACAGCCGGAGTCCTCCCGATGCTTTGCTCCCTAATCATCAGCAACGTGGTGGTCACCAAGACCCTCATCGATGGCGGGGCAGGGCTCAACGTCCTGTCCGTAGAGACATTCAACAACCTCCAAGTGCCCTACAGCCAACTTCAGCCAACCAAGCCCTTCTCCGGCATCACCGACGGCTCCACGGTCCCGATTGGGCAGGTTCGCCTCCCTGTCACCTTCGGGGCACGCGACAACTACCGCACCGAGGTCATCGACTTCGACGTCGCTCACATCCGCCTGCCGTACAACGCCATCCTTGGGTACCCGGCACTGGCCAAGTTCATGGCCGTGACTCACCATGGCTACAACGTCCTCAAGATGCCAAGAAGCAGCGGAGTCATCACGGTGCCCTGTGAAGAGAAGGATGCGGTGTGTTCCCTGGAGCGAGCCTTTCAGGCCGCATCGCTAGAAGACCCGGATCGCGGAAGCAGGAGGCTTCCTGAGGCCGCCCTCAAGAAGAAGAAGACATCGTCCGGCCTGGCCCCTCAGGAGGCAGGCCCCTCTGGGCCCGTGCCTGCCCAGGGGGAGCCTCCTTCCATCGCATAGGAAAGCGTGCCCGACGCCCTCCTCAGGCAGGGCTCGGGGGCTCTCCCCTAGAGGGCCACCGACCTAGCAAGGGTCACGAGTGAGGCACTGGGGCACCACATGGAGGCATGTTTCGAAGCACATTTCCCGCAAGAAGCAACAAGGCAAGAAGATCCAGACCCACAGGAGTTCATCAGCAAGGCCATTCAGGAGCTACAGGAGTCGAGAGTCATGAGAGGCGCCCGCCGCCTACCAGCAGTGGCTCCCCATCCAGGCGAGGATGGCGAGCTGCGTGTCTGCGTCAACGTACCAGGGCTCAACCAAGTCACCTCCCTGGAGCGCCTCTGGCCCTCGCGAGTGGGGCGCTGCAGAGGTCCACCCCACAGCTACGTTCGCATGCCTTACGGCTTGCCGAGTGCGGCTGACACACACCAGCGCCTCATGAGGGGCATCACGGAGGCATAAGAGGCCAGGCGCTCCGCAGCCCTGGCGGAGATGGAGATGGCCCACGAGGAACCGCCAGCGCCTCTGGAGCCTCCCGAGGCCCCTGGGCCTGGGGGCTCATGAGGATCGGCTCCCGCAGCCCACCGAGTCTGCTACACCGACACCCCTTCGTCTTCAACATCATCAGGTGACATCTTTCAAGTTTCACTTCCAGCTGGGAGCACCCCCAGGGCTGCATTATTCCCAGGCCGCGTGGGTCCGTCCCTGCAGCGTGTATCCCTTTACATTCCATGATTGTTAGCTTACCTTGTTGGGGGCGCCCCTCGGGCAGCATGACCCCCAAGTCGCTCGGGCCTGACCCAGTGATCTCCGCATTCCCAACATCTATTTGAACGAATCCACTCCTTCGCGGCTAATGTGCTTTACCTAGTTGCCTGCTCAGCTGACGCCAACTAACGGAGCTGCTCCCAAACGGCACGACGCTTGTGCATGGGTCCGTCCCTGCAACACCGACAAACCTGGATGGCTGAGCTCTGGCCGCGGCAGCCCCACATAGCGCCACCTCGTCAAGCCTTCAGTGCCTCACTACCCTTCGGAAGCAACCAACGGCTGACCGTCAATTGTTATGGCAACCCCTTGCTTTTTCTATGATGGACCTCCAGGACCTCCTGAAGGATCTGCGTCAGGCGAGGCTCTTGCTGTGTTTTCTTCGCTCTCATCCGCGCGAACCTCTTGCACGTTAAAGGGGGGGGTGCCTGAGCATCGCGACTCAGGGCTCCTACTGACTCTCCAGCCCTCACCCTCTGGCCTTGACCACGGTATCGCGACCTGGCATACCAGCAACGGCTAAGACTCGCTCGAGGGCCGGGACCCGAGGATGTAGAGCAGAAAGGGGAGCAAAGGCGAGAGGGGAGAGACACACGCGGACCTCGCCGAGCAACCTCGCGCCTGCCGATGCACGGACCCGGCCACACACCAGAGAGCGGCCCCTGATCCTTGAGATAAGTTATCGCCCGGAAGCGCCAGCTACCGTGGCACCATCCCTGCACCTAATGCTATCCCATGTTAGCAACATCGCTCACCTTTCTCACCGAACGACGTCTGCTTGGGCGCCAAAGGGGACCTCCTGAGCATCGCGACTCAGGGGCTCTTACCGGACTCTGGGTCGCTCACCTCCTGGCCTTGACCACGGCATCCGCGACCTGGCATACCAGCGACGACTGAAGCCGCCTTGGGACTGGGACCTGTCGGCGCAGAGCACCAAGCCCTCGTGAGGTTCGAAAGGGAGGACCGAGCTAAGACGGGATGAGCAACTCGCGCAAATCTACGACAAGGGTTATATTAACAAAACAGGATCACAAGCACCTTACAAGCCCCCACGGGGCGCGCTTTTGGTTCCTCGCAGGGAACAGATCCTAAAGAGACGCAAACTACGCGCATCGCTACAAAAGACGCCATCATCAACAGTGGGCCATCAAGCACCGACGCCAACCCCATCCAGATCAGAGTCGGCGGCGGCCTGATGAGCTCGCCCTGCTCCGGGAGCGGCGCCGGCTCGGGGGCTCGTAGCTGTCGTCGCTCGTCTCCGGAGTCGCGAAGGGCTCGCCGGAGTCGCTGGAGCCTCCGACGTCTCCACCGCCCGAGGAGCCGCCAAGGGAGCGGTTGGCGAGCCCAATCCTCGTCGCAGCAGGGCCCTGGCCGCCTTCACCGAGGCAGCACTCTACCCGGTGCCCGTTCATGTTGAAGACCTTGAGGAGCATCACCGAAGCACCGTCGTAGTCCAAGTGGATCGCGAAGACGCCCCTTGTCCTGCAAACCCGGGCGATCTCTCTCCAGCCCCAGGTCATGTAGACCTTGCCCGGGGCGACGACCGCGACCTCTGCCTCGGTCGCGAGGGTGCTGCAGCCAGAGCTCCAGGGGCTCCCCCTGCGGGATGACGGAGGCGAAGAAGGGAGGAAGGCGGATCCAAGACTGAAGAGGAATGGCGACGTGGAGCACGAACTCTTGGGAGCAGCCCTCGGTGTGGGCCCCAGGGGGGACGACCCACGCCTTCGTGACCCGTCGGCGCCGACGGCGGCGCCGCCCGTGGCGGTCGGCATCAGCTCCTTCGGGGCCCTCGACGTGGGCGTACAATGGAAGCGGGAACCCCGGCGGCGCCCGCTCGCCCCAAGGCCTCGACACGACCTGAAGGGCCCCCTCATCCGGGCCACGATGGACATGCCGTTTCTTCGGCAGAAGTGGGTCTGGTCCCTCTCGGGGAGCCTTTCCCTTCTCTGCCGTCGAGAACCGGCGGATCGGAGCCATCACGGCAAGACGGAGCAAGAATCGGGAAGAAGGAGAAGCAAGGAGGGATGGACTGGAAGGGCGCACGACATTCCGTACTTATAACCGGCGGAGGCCAACCGCCGACCTCCACGATCGCAGGTAATCATGACCCGTTTTGCATGCAGGGACTTGTCCAATCCGTGCAGTTGCCGAGGCACCGTGGGGAAGTGGAGGCGCCCACGACCAGTCAACCGCCACGCGGCGCCCAAGGCCGCAGGCTGTTAGGGCCCGCGGCGCTTTGCTCTTGCCCTTCCGCCTCCCTCCACGGCCAAGTCCGGGCGCGCCTTGGGCCCGGGGGCTACTGTCGGTGTTCTGGGAACGGGGGTCCCTAGACTTGCCTGCCTGCGGCCTGCGGCGTGGCTCAAAGGGGGACCCAGCACGGCCCATCTTCACCAACACAAACTCAAGACCCTCGCGAGGGGCCAAGCCTCGTGGGGCGGACGACATGGAGCTTCCTCAGGCATGGCCTCGCCAGGCTGGCTCACGAGGAGGCGGAGAGATCAAGGCGGGGTACCTCGCGAGGTGCCCGTGATGCAAGCCATGACGACCCAGGGCGCCAGGCGGGTGCCAGCCCGTGCAACGTCCTCCTTTCCTCTTTGGTGCAAAGGGGGCAAGCGCAGCCACGGAGTACCGAGGCGTTAGGCAAAGGTTGCCATTTCAGTGCAACGAGACCAAGACCAGGAGGACTACGAGACAGAGGTCACCGTGGAGCACAAGACGGCGTCATCACCAGAGCTTTGCGCAGGCGAAGACTACTTTTGTCAGGATAGCTGATACTTGCTGTCACCCTTCAAATTAGCCCGCCATTGTTGGCTCCCTTCCCGCTCAATATTTGGGAAGAGGACCAGGGCCTCTATAAATAGGACCAGCCACCCACATGGCAAGGGGTCGGCCGGTTGGAAGCAGAGAGAGAGAGAGAGAGAGAGAGAGAGAGAGAGAGAGAGAGAGAGAGAGAGAGAGAGAGAGAGAGAAAGGTGGCTGAACTCCTCGCAGCAGTTCATCGCCCCAGCCAAGAACAGACCCTCGCGAGGCTGTTCTTCCTTGTATTGTTCATCATCATCAGCCCAAGAGGCAATCCACACACCACACACTGGAGTAGGGAATTACACCACAACGGTGGCCGAACCAGTATAAACCCTGTGTCTCTTGTGTTGCTCTTTCGATAGTTTTGATCCTAGCACGGCGGAGGGGTGCAGGTAGGTAGGAGGCAAAATCTCCACGCGCACCCCAGTGTTCGAACCTCAAGGGTCTGCCGGAACCCGAAATCCGACAACAACTGCTTACCATCTGCTATTTCATCAAACTAATAAATGATGGTTCAAATGACTAGTGTTGCTTGGTAAGGAAGATCCTTATCTGGAGATGCTTAAGACCTGCTATTTCATCAGTGTAAAAACTATGGTAGCCCACTAAGGTTGTATACCAAGATTAGGTTATTTAGTGTAGACTTTGTAGTTTGTGGTTAGTGGCAATTCCATATTACTCTTTGTCCCAAAATAAGTGTTCAACTTTGTAACAAAGTTGTACTAAAGTTGAGACACTTATTTGGGACGGAAGAAGTATTTAGGGAGTTGTGAATGCGTAGTATATTTATTATACATTTTTGTTGATTTTATTTGAATAATTGCCTCTTGACTAGGATGAATGAGAAAAATATCTTCATTTGGTTATACGTGCATTGCACGTGCACGCTCACTGGTTAGAGTAAAAAATAGATGCAAATAGTGTAGTTACATATAGTTGTCATAATTAATTACAATGCATGATGAGAAACAAGTTACTAATTCATTTAATCTTGCCGACAATAGCTGGGAAGCATGACCACCAGCATGCAGCATGAGCATTGGGCAGAGAACGGATGACTACCTTGCTGGGAACCATGGCCGCGCACGTGCAGCAGAAAACGAATGGTGGATGGAAAGGCTACGCCACCGGGAACTAGGACCGCGGCTTGTAGTAGGAAACTACTAGGTACATTTTCTGTTTCAGTAGTAATTAGCTCACACGCTATTGCATAAGAACAGTTTCTAAAATGTCACTTTACAATGTTGCCTAGCCTATGTGTTAACACTAAATTGCTTGTGTATATATGTGTAATGGTTTCCTTTTCTATCCATGGTTATGTGGCTCTTAATCATGAAAATCTGGAGAGTTTGCAAAAGAGGTTGTCTTTTCTTTAGTGAGTACTTATCTAATAGTCTATAAAAGAAGCTACTAGGTTGTAGGAACTCTGTTTCGGATGGTCAATGCCTTCATTTGTTGATAAAAGTCCAAGCACAGGAACATAGTTCTACATAGTACCATGTGATCCAATTATAACTTTTGTAGAAAATATATTGTTAACTATGATATCATGAGGATTTTTTGATCGAATATGTGTTAATCCGCATATGAGCTTTGAACAACTTGAGTTCATTCCACTTTCTTGACAAATTTTTGTGAAAAAATTTCAGGCACTTAGCCAACTGGTGCACATGGACGTGATGATTTTGCAGTGTTTATGGACCAACCAACCTGTAATCATGGATCTTATGTGTCTTCTAGTCAATTTGATGTTTCGAGTACTTTGGAGGTTGCACTCTGTGCATGTGGATGCATACTTGTGTGTTCTGGACCATCTGCTGTGGTCTCTCGTACCAGCAAATAGTGCTCATCCTTTTGTGACTTGTGTGTTCTGGGTGATTGTTAAGATGGTCAAACTATGCTTTGTCAAGATTTGATGTGTTTGTCAACTTGCGTTCAATGTATATGCATGTTTGTGAACATGTTTTCATTGTTATACAGTATGTGTTAATCTTGAACCTGCTTCTGGATGTGAGGTTAATAATTGAATCTGTTTAGAGCTTGTATATATGGATAATTATATATATTGTATATTGTTTTGGCTGCACATCACTTTACCAGCAATTTATATGTCGGCAAAGGAAATATCTGTCACTATAGGTAGGGTATTTGTTGATATACTATCTGTTGGCATAGGTATGGTGTACCTGGCTAATAAAGTGTCGGCATAGGTAGGGTGTATGTGGACATGCTATCTGTCGGCGTAGGTAGGGTGTATCTTGTCTGAAAAAGTGTCGGCATAGGTAGGGTGTATGTGGACATACCATCCGTAGGCGTAGGTAGGGTGTATGCCGACTGAAAAAGTGTCGGGAAGTAAACAACTGTCGGCAATACCTTTGCCCACAGCAAGTCCTCCGACTCTTTCATCTTCTGTCAGCATTGGTGTTAGCTACAACTTATCTGTCGGCGAAGGTACCCTATGTCGACACATTGGTGTGTCACGGAAGCTCTACCGTGGTGTAGTGATGATTCCACAGCCTAGATCGAAGAACCCAAGGGACAAGAGGCACAACAGTTTATCCCAGTTCGGGCCACCTTGCGGTGTAATACCCTACTCCAGCTTTGTGGTGGATTGCCTCGAGGGGCTGAGGATGAACTAGTACAGTGGTTGAACAGTCTTAGGAGGTGAGGTGTTCTTGAGCTTAATGAGCTAATGGGTGTGAGGATGGTCTAAACGATCCGATCCCTCTCTTGGGTGGTGGCTAAGTCCTATTTATAGTTGCCTTGGTCCTCTTCCCAAATGTAGGTGGGAAGGGATCCCACAACGGCCAAATTCAAAGGCAAACAACTAGTACAAGTAATCCTAACAAAAGTATTCTTCGCCTGCAAAGGCTATAGTGGTGACGCTGTAGTGGGCTCCGCTATGACCTCCGTCCTGTCGTCCTGGCGGTCTTGGTCTCATTGCACCAATATGGAAACCTTTGCCTGATTCCTCAGGACTCCACGCCTGCTCTTGCCTCCTTGGCACCAAAGGGGAAACTGGTACACTGCGCCCGTTGGCGCCCACCTGGCCTTCGTCGTCATGGCTCACGTCATGTGAACCTCGTGAGGTACACCTTGCATTGATATGTCCGCTCCTCAGGAGCCAGCATGGTGAGGCCGCCCCTAGGGAGGTCTTGGTGTCATCCGCCTCGCAAGGCGTGGCCCCTCGTGAGGGTCTTACACTACAAAAAAAAGACACATCCATGACACTTTGGGCCGAACGAATTTTTTTTCTGTCATACATAAGACACTTCTATGACGATAATTGTGACAAAACCCGGTATCATCATAGATGTGGTGGGATCCTACTTCTATGACAAAAAATCATGACAGAAAATGGGCTTTTCATCCTGGGCGGGCCGGAGACGCAACTGCATGACATTCTTTGGGCCGTCCATGACGGAAAAAACCATGGTAGAAGCGAGGGGGAGGAAAATTTCGGGGAGTTCCCGGTTACGGTGGGAGGTCGGGGGCCGAGCGATGCACGCTTCTCTCGTACACGTACGCGTGTGTGTGCGAGGCGTTGGCTCTAACTGAACCTGAGCGAGGCGTTGGGCTCTAACTGAACCCGAGCGATTGCACTGCAGGCTACGCGTTACTGAACTCGAGTGATCGATCGATGGCTGTTAACTAAACCCGATCGAGCGATTCCTTTGCTACTGCTACTAACTGAAGCTGATCGATGCTGCCTCTGGATGAACAGTGAGCATTGCCCGG
>NC_041384.1:365241033-365303364 GCF_002162155.2 Triticum dicoccoides | reverse complement strand
CCTGGTGGGGGTGGATGAACAGGACCCCGTGGTGTTGCCTCTGGATGAACAGGACCCCGATCGATCGAGCCGGTTGGTGCTGGATAAACAGGACCCCGTGGAGGGCTGGATGAACAGGACCACCCCATGGAGGGCAGGATGAACAGTAGACGGTGGAGGGCAGGATGAACTATAGCCCGTGGAGGGGTGGTTGAACAGGAGCCCGTGCAGAGGGCTGGTTGAACAGTAGCCGTTGGAGTAGCACGCGGTGGAGGCAGGATGAACAGGAGCCCGTGGATGAACAGTCGCAGGTGGAGGCTGGAGGAGGTCGACGGTGGATGAACAGTAGCTTGTGGAGGCTGGAGGGGGTCGACGGTGGAGATGAACAGTATCCCGTGGTGCCCCGTTTTGCGGTACGCCACACCCCTCCCGATGAACAGGACCCCCGTTTCGACCGTAGCACTCCAACACAAGTCCGTTTCCTTCGTTTTGCGGTACGCCACACCCCTCCCGATGAACAGGACTCCCGTTTCGACCGTAGGAGGTCCGTTTCCTCCGTTTTGCGGTACACCAGACCCCTCCCGATCAACAGGATCCCGTTTTGAACGTGGCCGGTCGAACACAAGGTCGTTTCCTCCGTTCTGTGGTACGCCGGGCCTCGTTTCCAGCGCCTGTTCTGTCCAAGCCCTCCCGATGAACACGACGCATTCTGTTGCCTCCCCATGAACACGAGGCATACTGTTGCCTCCCCATGAACAGGATGATGACGCTCTTTCTCCGTTCCGACCCAGCCATGTACACAAGCCCTGGCCGTACGTATGCGCGAGTAGGCGTTCGAGACCCCGCCCGTATGTACACATACGTGGCCGTATTTTCTTTCTTGCACCTTGGCCACTGTACGTACGTGTACATGCTACATGCGCGCCTCTACTACGACACGTGCGCGCCTCTACATCCACCAGTATATATCTACGTACACGTTCGCGACCAGAATGACAACGCTACGTACGCTTCGACCAGGTGCTTCCCGACTGTCAGGAAGTTCCTTGCGTGCGAAGATGTAGCTGGTGGGTCCCAGTAATCAGGGGCAAACGTTTTTTTCGTGAAATACGGTGGCCCGTCCGGTGGGTCCCCGCTGTCAGGTGGAGGAATAATTATTTTGCACGTAATAAGGAGGCACTTCCTTGCTGCAGCCATGGACCTAGCTGTCAGCCTCTCCACATACAATCCATGTCCGATGGAAGCCGTTCCTTGACCACATTGACCACGCCGCGCCGAGAGCACCAGGGTGGTGGATGACGGCGAGGCCTAGGAAGGGGACGACGCGGAGCCGGGGAAGACACGGCAGTGGATGCCCACGCGTAGAGGAGTACGAGGGTTCACTGGTTCGTTGCGGTGTGAGGCTGCCGTCTCCGCAGAATAACAGGGGGTGTGGGTGAGTAGAGGGATGGCCTGGCCAGCGGTGGGAGCAGTAGGGGGCGGTGAGGCCTACGCCGCATCGCAACCGGCCACGGGAGGCAGGAGCACGAGGCACGACCGACGCTGGTTTGAGCGGCTAGAGTAAGAAGACCAGAGGTTGAAGAAGCACTACGGCCGTTGGATGGACATCGTACGGTCACTAGAGCTAGAATCGTGCATATTGACTAAGTTGACAAAGCCCTCCGTCCCCGTCAACTTAGTAGGCCCACAAGTCATCCTCCCACCAAGGTGGGTCCTAGCTAGCAAGGGGTATTCATTTTTTTGTGCGTAATAAGGAGGCACTTCCGGTGGGTCCGAGCTGACAGAAGGGGAACGTTTTTTTCGCGAAATACGGTGGCCCGTCGGGTGGGTCCCAGCAGTCAGGGGCAAATGTTTTTTTTGTGATATACTAGTGGGCGTCCGGTGGGTCCCTGCTGTCAGGTGGAGGAATAATTATTTTCCGCGTAATAAGGAGGCACTTCCTTGCGGCTGCCGTGGACCCAGCTGTCAGCCTCTCCATGTACAGTATTATTCCGATGGAATTCGATCGTTGACCACATTGACCACGCCGCGCCGACAGTACCATGGCGGTGGACGACGGCAAGGCCTATGAAGAGGACGATGCGGAGCCGGGGAAGACGCAGCAGTGGATGCCCGCGCGGAGAGGAGTACGAGGGTTCACTGGTTCGGCTGTGTTGTCGTCGCCGCAGAATAACAGGGGGTGTGGGTGAGTGGAGTGGAGGGATCGCCTGGCCAGTGGTGGGAGTAGTATGGGGGTGGTGAGGCCTCCGCGGCAGCATAGCCGGCCACGGGAGGCAGGAGCAGGCGACACGACCGGCGCTGCTTTGGGCGGCTGGAGCAAGAAGACCAGAGGTTGAAGAAGCACTACGGCCGTTGGATGGACATCGTACGGTCAGTCGAGCTAGAATAGTGCATATTGACTAAGTTGACAAAGCCCTTCGTCCCCGCCAACTTAGTAGGCCCGCTATACTGGGTCCCAGCTAGTAGGGGGAGTATTCACTTTTTGTGCGTAATAAGGAGGCACTTCCTTGCGTGCGAAGATATAGCTGGTGGGTCCGAGCTGTCAGCGGCGGTAACGTTTTTTTCGTGAAATACGGAGGCCGTTTCGGTGGGTCCCAGATGTCAGGTGGAGGAAATCATTATTTTGCGCTTAATAAGGAGGCATTTCCTTGCGTGCGGCCGTGGACCCAGCTGTCAGCCTCTCCACGTACAGTCCACTTCAGATGCATGTCGGTCGTTGACCACGCTGACCACGCCACGCCGAGAGCACCCAGGCGGTGGACGACGGCGAGGCCTAGGAAGGGAACGACACGGAGGCAGGGAAGACTCGGCTGTTGTTTTTGTTTCCCACACGGAGGGGAGTACGACTGTACGAGGGTTTACTGGTTCATCTGCCGTCGCCGGAGAATAACAACAGGTGTGGGTGAGTAGAGGGATGGCTAGGCTAGCGATGGGAGTACGATGGGGCGGTGAGGCCTGCGCGGCAGAACAGCCGGCCGCGGGGAGGAGGGAGCAGGCAGTCCCGCCGGCGCTTGTTTGAGCGGCTGGAGCAGGAAGAGCAGAGATTGAAGAAGCACGACGACCGTTGGATGGACATCCAACAGTATACAGGCCATCTGTGGAAAGCCTCAAATCTGTGGAAAACAGCATACATCCCATCTGCCATTATTTTGATCACATGGCAATATGATTTGGTCTTCTCTCGATCACACGGCGAGACTATTTTCGGAACACAAACTTTAACTTAGGCAAAATGATGCCCATTGTATAATCAGACCAAAGCAATGAAGCACCTAGTGTTGGCCAATAAATAGTACAATACTACTTTTCTGCAGTCCATGAAGTGACTATCCAATCTTTTTGTGTCTATTTTCAAATGGCACTGCATGCAGTGACTATACTATTCTCTTGTGCAGTTCAACCAAAATTATGGGCACTTTGTTTGTTTGCCAAATAGCAACGGGCAAACATCTCTGTCTGCACAAATATCAAGCAGCTAGTAAACATATACCACACCTAGTATTTTCGGTTTAAACATGTCTCTTCCGCTTAGCATCTGTCATGTTCTGCACTGGACAATCTGATACAGTTATGTTTTGCCCTAGACAATTTCATACTGAATTGATTTGCTAGTTCAGAGCAGAAATATAGCGCCTATTCTTCATCAGACCAAGGATATCCATGTTTGCAGTTGTCGGTGTACAAAAAGAGGGGTACACTTTTTGTACCCCTATAACTGTGCACGGGCAGTCTGAGCCGCGGATACCACCACACCAAGCAAGGCAAGGGAGGTGAACCAGGGTAAGACCGAAGCTCAAGAGAACTAGAACGACACCAAGGCCAAGACCACGAAGAGCAAAGGGGACGAAGCGGACTCCCCCGGCAAGATCCTTGCCGGGAGACAGTTCTAGCAGCCCCGGCAGGACCCTTGCCGCGGCGACTCGTCCCGCGCCTACGGAGCAAATCAGCCTTGAGTCCACTGCCCCCAAAGGGCAAGGATTCGGGAGACATCCCCATGACGGCATGCAGATCTTTGTGAAGACATTCAAGATCATATACACACTAAGGAGACGACAACCCTTGGTGGGATCCCAGCCGAGGAAGACCACAAGGCCCCCGGCAAGCGCCTTGCCGGGGATGACAGCAGGCGCCTCGGCAAGACCCTTGCTGGGGCCCCGGCAAGGCCCTTGCCGAGGACACCTGCAGGGCCACCATCAGGCCCACGCCGACTAAACCTCCACCACCGCATGCATGCAGCCGCCGATCCAACCAGCTGGGCAGGCACCTACGTGGCGGCATGCAGATCTTCATGAAGACCCACCACTGCGCCACCTCAGCTGCCTGCCTACCTACATGGCATCGCAGGCGTCGCTGGCCAGGGCGCGTGTCGACATAAGAAGGAGCGGCGACGGACGAGACAGGTTTCTCCCCCGTCCCCGATAAAGCAAGGACACCTAAGCAAGACGCATGAAATGCGCCTTGTTACGTGATGTGAGGGATAACCTCGCAGCACTGTACCCTTTCCACCTCCCGTGTGCCACTGTGGCAACCCCTTTTTTCTATAAAAGGAGGCCCAAGGCGACTAGAGGAAGGATTTGGCTTTTTGGAGCTCCTCACGCCCCATAGCTAGCTCAAGAACACAGATATACAATCCACCAAAGCAGGAGTAGGGTTTTACGCATCCTCGCGGCCCGAACCTGGATAAACGAACCATGTGCTATCTGTTTGATCCGCTCTTCTCACGACCCCACGCCCCACTAACCACAGTAGGGATTCTTGTGATCCCATAGGTGTCGTTCCCACTAACATCTTTGGCGCGCCAAGTAGGGGAGAGCAGTTGTGAGAATCGGCTTTAGTAGTTAGTTCGGCGCTTCTTCATCATCATGGCACCCAAGAAGAAGACGACGGTGGCGGTTGGCCAGTCGGAAGCCGGACAGCCCGTCTCGACGCGGGCGAGCAGCGGACCGGTCCCAGAAAGGACCCGGGGCGCTGCTGGCGAACTCCAACACCATCCTAGCAGCCGGAGTTTGGGAGGCGGCGATGTTTGTGCGCCTGGTAACGGGCCACACGTCGCCAAATCCAAAGGCGGAGCCAAGTCCTTCGCGGGTGGAGCGGGGCCTTCCAAGGTCATCGCCGCCCCGCCCGAAGGTGACGCAAGGGCCTCCAGGACTCCCACGCCGGCGGCAACAACGCGCTCCTCCCAGGCAGCGCGCGAAGAACGGTGTAATCACGCCGAAGATCCTGAGCGTCGCTGCGGGAAGAGCCCCGAGCGCCACTCCCGGGACATAGAAGACTTGCCCACTCGCCGAGGCGCTGGTGAAAACGGCATGCGACCGCAGGGTCGTGATAGAGATCCTTCTGACATGGTCAGAAGTCGAAGCGCGTCGCGATCCGTGCAGGTTTCACTGCCACCGACGCCAGCAGAGGCCCTGGCGCGTGCGCAGTTGCTCCTCGACTTTCCTCCCACTACGGGGAAACTCGATGAATGGAGAGCCACTATCCGAAGCCTTGTTGCGGTGGCCAACAAAGATGAACCAAGTCCGGTGGGGCCCCCGGGTCGACACTCCGATGGAGTCCCGCGGACCAGTGGCGGAAAAGCCGGTGGCTCTGCGACCACGGTGCATTCACCTCTTCCCCATCCGGTACCATGGACGCCAGCTCGTCGCGACGTCGCGGGCGACGACATCTCCATAGCATCGTCTGACCCGCGGACCCACTGTGACCAGCGCCAAGTTCTTCGGGAACGAGCCCATGAAGACGCTCGAACCACTATCGAGCGCCGGTGCGGAGCGCGCCACCAGTCAGACAGGCGAGCAGGGCCTGCTGTGAACCACCCGGCCCCGGAGAGCCCTGGAGGCCTACCTTACGAGGTAGGCTGTCCGGCTTTTACCCGTGAGCTGCGGCAGTTCCAGTGGCCCACTCACCGCAACTTCAAACCTGACGTTGGTGAAAAGTACAACGGCAAGACTCACCCGTCTGAGTTCCTCAGCATCTACACCATCGCGATGCAAGCCACCGGAGCCCGCGACAATAAGGTGCTTGCGAATTACTTTCCATTGGCTCTTAAACCCAACGCCATGTCGTGGTTGATGCACTTGCCGGTAGACTCTATTTCCTCCTGGTCGGATTTGTGCCATTTGTTTGTGGGCGCCTTTACTGGAGGTCACCAAGCCCATGGCCAAGCAAGCGACCTGCATGTCATTCCCCAGAAGGGAGGCGAGAGTCTGCGCAAGTATATACAGAGGTTTAGCCGGGTACAGTACAATATCCCTGATGTTCACCCTGCCGCCATCATCAGTGCGTTCCATCAGAACGTGCGTAACCGCAAGATGTGCGAAGAACTGGCAATGAACAAGGTGAAAGATGTGGCAGCACTCTATGTTCTTGCTGACAGATGTGCCCGAGATGAAGAGGGAAGGAAGTACCTCGACGAAGATGCCGGCGTGGAAACCGACTCCTCAGATGAGGATACTGCCGCCCCGGCGAAGAAAGGCCAGCGCCGCAACAGGAAGCGCAAAGGTAAAGCTGTGCTTGCCGTCGAGGGATCTGACGACGCCGGCTCCGCCAAGAAAACCAAGGTAGATGACCCCTGCAAGGAAATTGTCGGATGTGTCGCCTGCCGGGCCTTGGCGGCTGCCGAGAAGCCAGGAAACTCCGACAAGCAATACTGCAAGATCCATCGCACCAAAGGCCATGATCTCCAGAACTGCCGATAGGTTGAGCTCCTTGCTGAGAAGCAGAGGGCTGAATATGAGAGGCGGGACAAGGAGAAAGGCCAGGACGGTGCTGAGGGGTCCGGCAAGAAGCGTGACGGCCAGGCGGGCCGTCGTGGCAAAGATAAACAGCAGGAGAGGCCCGCCCGGGGCCGTGACAAAAAGCCAGAAGACGATGATCACGAAGAGGACGATGAGTCTGGTGACCAAGAATATCAGAAAGCTACAGAGGCCATGTGCGTCGATGGCGGCGCCTCCTGCATACCTCTCACCGTCAGCTTAAACAGTGGGCGCGTGAGATTACAGCGGCGGAACCGTCGTTTGATGCCCAAAGGCCGCTGAAGTGGTTCAGCACACCTATCATTTTTGACACTGAGGATCACCCTAATCGCACTACTGCAGTCGGGTGCTTGCCATTGTTGGTTTCACCAACAATACGCAACCTTAAGGTGACAAAGATGCTAGTCGATGGCGGGGCCGGTCTGAACTTAATCTTGCCTGCCGTGATCGAGAAATTGCAGATTCCTGATGAAGACCTCGAAGAGACGGGCATGTTTCAGGGGGTCAACCCGGGAAGAAGTCAACCAAAGGGAAAGGTCACGTTGCCCGTGACTTTTGGGAGTGATCTGAACTACAGGACAGAAAGGATTGTGTTCGACGTTGCCAAGATCCCCTTGCCTTACAACGGGATCCTTGGCCGCCCAGCGCTGGCCAAGTTCATGGCGGCGTCACATTACGCCTACAACACCCTGAAGATGCCGGGGCCTGTGACGATCATCACCGTCCCATCAGCAAGAAGGATGCGCTAATTTGCGCTGACCAACTCTACCAACAAGCAGTTGCAGCAGCCGCCACTGCTAAGGCGCTTGCTCCTGCCGCTGGAGCCCCGGGAAGGCAAAAGAACAAGACCGGTGAGACCTCAGGCACCCACTCCGGCAAGTGCACCTCTTCGGAGTGTAGCGCTCCCGTCGAGGACGTGCCAAAGAGCTCCGCCGACAGAAACAAGAAGTCCAGGGCCACACCGCCGGGAACCAAGAAGGTTTTTGTCAAGGAGGACGGCACGGGAGGAGCTTTTACCATAAGCTCCACCCTTGACGACAAATAGGAAGACGCGCTCGTCACCTTCCTGTGGGCGAATGTCGATGTGTTTGCATGGCAAGCATCCGACATCCCCGACGTTCCAAGGGAGGTGATTGAGCACCACCTTGCTGTCTGTCCTCATGCGCGGCCCGTCAAGCAGAAGGTCAGAAAGCAAGCTTTGGAACGACAAGAGTTCATCACAGAGGAGATCCGGAAACTGGAAGCGGCGGGTTTGGTAAGAGGAGTGCTCCATCCAACGTGGTTGGCCAATCCGGTGGTAGTGCGCAAGGCAAATGGGAAGTGGAGGCTGTGTATTGATTACACAGATATTAATAAGGCTTGTCCCTAAGACCCCTTCCCGTTGGCGCGCATCGACCAAATTTTTGACTCCACAGTTGGGTGTGATCTGTTGTCATTCCTCGATGCCTACTCCGGCTACCACCAGATCTTCATGACAAGGGAAGATGAAGAGAAAATGGCATTCATCACCCCATGTGGTACGTATTGCTTTATACGGATGCCTTTCGGGTTGAAGAGTGCTGGTTCAACATTTGCAAGGGCGGTCCAGATTGGTTTTGAACTCCAGCTCCATAGAAATATGGAAGCTTATATGGATGATATGGTGGTCAAAACCAAGAACAGGGCAACCCTCATATCAGATTTACAATAAACATTTGCAAACCTACGCAAGATCAATCTCAAGCTGAACCCTGAAAAGTGCGTCTTCGGCGTCCCGTCTGGCAAGCTTCTCGGGTTCTTTGTGTCACAGCATGGGATAGAGGCCAATCCGGACAAGATCAAAGCTATAGAGCAGATTGAAGCACCCAAGCGAGTCAAGGATGTGCGTCGGCTTGCTGGTTGCATTGCCGCCATGAGCAGGTTCATTTCCAAGTCTGCCGAGCTCGCCCTTCCCTTTTTCAAGATTTTGATAAAGGCGGGCCCGATGGAGTGGACGCCAGAAGCCGAAGCAGAATTGCAAGATTTGAAGAGGTACCTCTCCTCCGTGCCAATACTAGTTGCGCCTAGGCCACATGAACCATTGCTGCTGTACCTGGCGGCAACGAACCAGGTGGTTAGCGCCGCACTAGTGGCGCAGAGAGAAATTGATGATGAGGTAATAGCAGCGACGGAGCCCGATGCCACCGATGTTGAGACGATGCAGCCAATTGAAGTGCCGCCGAAGAAGAAAATGATGCAGCACCCAGTCTACTTTGTTAGTTCCCTCCTGTAGGGGGCTAGATCGAGGTACTCCGGTGTGCAGAAACTGCTCTTTGGCCTTCTTATGGCCTCGAGGAAGCTGCATCACTACTTCCAGGCGCACGAAATCACTATCATCACTCGCCTCCCTCTGCAACGGATATTGCACAATCCAGACGCAATGGGAAGGATCGTAGAGTGGGCACTGGAACTGTCCAGCTTTGGCCTCAAGTTTGAGAGTACCTCGACGATTCAAAGCCGAGTCCTGGCGAAGTTCGTTGCAGAATGGACCGCGACGCCTGACAAAGAAACCCAAGAGACTGCTCTCCCCTGCAAGGAGGCAAGTTGCGACTGGATCATGTACTTTGATGGAGCTTTCTCCTTACAGGGCGCCGGGGCTGGCGTACTGCTTGTCGCGCCCACCGGAGAGCACCTCAAGTACGTGATCTAGATGCACTTCCCCAGGGAGGTGTCAACAAACAATACAGCTGAGTACGAAGGGCTGCTTGCCGATCTTAGGATCGCGGCGGACCTCAGAATCAAGAAACTCGTCGTCAGAGGCGACTCGCAACTTGTCGTCAAGCAAGTCAACAAGGATTACCAGAGCTCGTTGATGAAGGCCTACGTCGATGAAGTGAGAAAGCTGGAAGAGCGTTTTGACGGTATACAGGCAGAATACTTTCCCCGAGTGGAGAATGATATCGCCGATTACCTGTCAAAACGCGCTGCCCTCAAGATACATGTGGAACTAGGTACCTTTGTGCTTCAGCTAACTCAGCCATCCGTTGATCCATCAACAGAGCAGAACAAGAGGAGAAAATTAGGGCCCAACAAGTACTTTCCCGCCGAGCTCCCCGAAGCCACCGACAAGGATGTTCCCGGAGACACTAAGCCCGCCACGGGACGGCTAGCTCCGACAGAGCATCAAGCTCTTGCCATGGAGACAGCCACTCTGATAGCGGAGGAAATGCTTTAGTCCTCGCTGTCGAGCCCCAGGCTCCAGCGTGGGCACAACATACCGTCCGATTCCTCCAAACAGGGGAACTTCCTGAGGAGCTGGAAGAAGCGGAAAAAGTAGCCCGTCCCTCTACTATGTACCAGTTCGTCGATGACGTCCTGTACAGAAAGAGGCCGAACGGCGTGAAATTGAAGTGTATCCCTCGAGAGGAAGGACTGGGGCTGTTGGCGGAGATACATGGAGGCATATGTGGATCCCACATCGGGTCAAGGGCCCTTGCCGGCAAAGCGTTTCGGCAAGGCTTCTTCTGGCCCACTGCCCTCCAGGATGCGACGACACTAGTCACCAGGTGTGAAGCGTGTCAGTTCCATTCAAAGAAGCTTCATCAGCCAGCTCAAGCCCTTCAAACCATTCCTCTCTCCTGGCCTTTCTCGGTCTGGGGGCTCGACATACTGGGCCCTTTCCCCCGTGCTGTTGGAGGCTTTGAGTACTTGTACGTTGCAATCGACAAGTTCACAAAGTGGCCAGAAGTGGAAGCAGTGAGGAAGGTCACAACACAGTCAGCCGTCAAGTTCTTCAAAGGACCGGTGTGCCGTTTTGGTGTACCCAATAGGGTTATCACCGACAACGGCACGCAGTTCACAAGCCACACCTTCATGCAATATATTCAGGACCTCGGCAGCAAGGTCTGTTTCGCTTCCGTTGCTCACCCACGAAGCAATGGTCAAGCTGAGAGGGCAAATGCTGAAGTACTGCGAGGCCTGAGGACAAAGACCTTTGACAGACTGCACAAGAGTGGAAGGCGCTGGATTGGTGAATTGCCGGCGGTTCTTTGGTCAATCAGAACGACACCAAATCGAGCCATCGGACAGACACCCTTTGCCCTGGTATACGGGCCAGAAGCAGTTCTCCCCATGGAACTCATATACGGGTCACCTCGAGTACTCGCTTATGACGAGCTTGAGCAAGAGAAATTGCGGCAACATGACCCAACGCTCCTTGAGGAAGATCATCTTCGGGCGGCTGTGAGAGCAGCGCACTACCAGCAAGCCTTGCGCCGCTACCATAGCCGCAAGGTTCATGCCCGAAGCTTTGAGGACGGCGACCTTGTTCTTCGGCGCGTTCAATCGGCCAAGAATTCCAACAAGTTGACGCCAAAGTGGGAAGGCCCTTATCGGGTAATACGAGTCACCAGGCCCGGCGTAGTCCGCATGGAGACCGAAGATGCCGTTCCGGTGAGTAACTCCTGGAACATTGAGCATCTTCACAAGTTTTACCCGTGAGGCGCGGCTTGCCGGGCCCCTCGGCAAGCCACCTTTTGTACGAGCCTTGCCGATGACACATGTAACCCTTTGTACAAAGCCAGGCGCAGACCCTGAGCATAAATAAATGAAGCGCTGGCGCCCTAAGTTATAGCATCCATGCTAGGTCGAGTCTCGTCCTTGGTTAGGGTTGATAGTGCTTAGCGGCGACTAACCCCTAGCTTAGAGGTTGAGTGTGCGTCTCTTTGTCTTTCTTTTGTCTTCTTTGGTTCACAGGACACACAGATATCCGTGCTGAACCACTTGGGGAGAAAAAAAAGAGGAACAGACCAGCATCTAGCCCCCGGCAAGCCAGTATTGCCGGGGGCTGCAAGAGCAAAGATCCACCCACGGCGAACCAGGGTTGCCGGGGACTGCAGCTTCAGATAAGTTCTTCATCCTTATCATGCATTCCATTATGGACTGAGGTATGTGAAACCTCGTTTTCCCCTAAGCTACCGTGCTTCCCTAACTCTAGGCCCTAGGGCTCGTTCCTGGGGCCAAGTTTGGTCGTAGTCGCGGCAGCGAAAGGATGAAACAAGGAGCCTGAACCCGCCTCATCCCTGCCTCCGCCAAAGGCGTGAGGAAGGTCGAGCGAAGTGGGGAGATGGCAAGGCCTGTTGCCAGGCAAGGAAATGTTTATCTTGAAGATATCAAGGATTTACTCCTTGTCGTGGGTTCCACCCGCAAACAAATGACCCAACAAGCATCCCTTTTTCATTAAAAAAACATTCCACTCAGGTACAGTCCATAAGGAATGAAAAACATGAATGATGGGATTACAAGTTTTAATTTCAACATAGGCCTGATGGCTTACAAACCAAAAAGAGATAAGGTGCCCGTAATCCCTTTCTTATCCCTCTCCTTAGGAGGCAGGCCAAGGAGGCGAAAAGGATAAAAGGAGCGCCTAGGCGAGCTACGGGTGGCAGAAGACACCAAGAGAACGTCTTGGTGGCTGTCCAAAGGCTGGATGGTGATGGCGGCGCCAGAAGCAGAGCTCGAAGATGAGGCGGAAGACGTCAGCACGCGTCAAAGGCATCGGTGCCCGCGTACTCCGACTTGATGGCCTTGCCGCCCGACCTCTTCCTCTTCCGCAGCCTCCCAACGCCAGCCACCCAAGGAGACGACCCCAAGAAGTTCAGGGAGCCGGCGACACGGATGATGGGGTCGCCGATGCCGCACGAAGCGACACCCGACACCTAGTCGGACCCGTCATCCTGCCGCCTACTGCCCTCGTCGTCGCTGCCGCTGTCCTCCTCGTCACTCCCGCCTGAGGCGGAGTCTTCACTATCAGAAGAGCTCTCCACGCAGCACCTTGCACGGGTCCCAAAGAGCCCGAAGACCTTGACGGAGAGAAGGCCACCCTCCATCAGCTTAAAATGGAGAGTGAGCCCCTCCGTCAAGCGGTGGATATGAGCAAATGTCTTCCATCCCCGACAAAGATACATCACGTGAGGGGCGGGGAAGTCGACGTGGACCCGCGTGCCACTGATCCCGCAGCCCCTCATGTGCAGCCGCAACGACTCCAGCGGATCCAGCTCCATATCCCGCGCGAATGGAGTCGGGAGACGAAGGCGACGACGCTGCGGCCGGCGCAGCCTGACGAAGAACTCACAAGGGTCATCCCCAACATGGCCCTCCATTGGAGGAGGAGCTGCCGGCAGAGGCGAGGCCGGCGCGCCACCCCGTCCTCCTCTTCCCCGAGCGCCCCGGCCTCGCCCCCTCCCCCTTCTCCTTGCAGCTGGCTCTGCCACCGCAGGCGCAGGAGAAGGAGGGACGCGTTGTCGAGCGGTGACCCTCGCCGCCACTGTTGAAAGACCGGGATTCCCTCTCTCCATGATGGATGGAAGGGAGGAGCAGAAGCTGAAGGAAGAAGAAGATGAAAGAATGCGGGACGCCATCCCCCCTCCCGCTCTTTATAAAGGATCGGGGTTGGGGCTCGGCCGCCCCGCTCGGCCAATCAAGATACGGAAGGCGCAGGGAGCCAGGACCGACCCACCGCCCCAACCAGCGACGGCCCGATTTTCCACCTGCACCGTTTGCCACCCCAGGCGCATGGGAGACACGTGGCGACATGCAGAACCGAGGGGACGGGTGAGACAACCACTCCCCACCCCGTGATCGTGGGGAGTGGACGCCTTGACGATCGTGCCTCAGCCCCATTCAGTAAATGGGCCGTGCCTCCACGCCTCCCTCCGTTTATGGGGAAGGCGCAAACCGCCCCTTTACTATGATGTGACACATGCCTGCGGGAACCAACCCCACGCATGCCGCCCATGTCACACGTGCCTCCCCACGCCGCGCCACGCGCGGGAATCGTGGGAAGCGCAGCGCGTGAAGATTCTTACCACGGTAAAAGCCGCCCCGCCTGCCCGCACATCGTTTTGGGCCTAGCCCAACAACGCGTTGCGCTTATGTGTGGCCCAGGCCCGGGGGCTCCTGTCGGTGTACAAAAAGAGGGGTACACTTTTTGTACCCCTATAACTGTGCACGGGCAGTCTGAGCCGCGGATACCACCACACCAAGCAAGGCAAGGGAGGTGAGCTAGGGTAAGACCGAAGCTCAAGAGAACTAGAACGACGCCAAGGCCAAGACCACGAAGAGCAAAGGGGACGAAGCAGACTCCCCCGGCAAGATCCTTGCCGGGAGACAGTTCTAGCAGCCCCGGCAAGACCCTTGCCGCGGTGACTTGTCCTGCGCCTACGGAGCAAATCACCCTTGAGTCCACTACCCCCAAAGGGCAAGGATTCGGGAGACATCCCCGTGGCGGCATGCAGATCTTTGTGAAGACATTCAAGATTAGATACACACTGAAAGGACATGCGGTGCCCCCATGTGTGGTTTTGGTAATTGACGACAATCTCTATGGACTAACGGTTGCCTTGAGTTATATTTGAAGGATTTGTCCATAGGATTGTCTTGAAGTCCATGTGTTGGTTTCAAGGAGTTTATGAGATGACCAAAGTGCTTTTCAAGGAATTATCCAAAGATTGGTCATGTGTGAGTTGAGATGGCCAAAGTGCTTTTCAAGGAATTATCCAAAGATTGGTCATGTGTGAGTTGAGCTTATTGCATGCATGTCTTGAAGAAGAAGATTGTGTGATCATTCATGTTTACCTTAAAGACATCATCCAAATGAAGAGAGTTGGAAAGATTCAATGTTGATCAAGACTAAGTCAAGAGTGAATCAAGTTGATCAACTCACAAAGCGTAGAAGAAGTACCGAGAGGGATCAAGTGATCCCATGGTATGGTAAGCATTGTCCATTACACTTTGTGTACTAACCCATGGTCTACGTGAGAGTTCTTTGTGGGGTTAGGTATGTTTCCATGGTCTTGCGTCAAGAGGAACATCTCATACAACCCATGGAGGATGACATCAAGTGGTGATCGTTATCACGTTTGCAGTGTGCAAGTTCAAGTGGAGCAACTCGAAGAGAGGCTCACCCATAATGGAGTATGTGGGAGCAATCAAGCTTGAAGCTTGTTGTCCATTGTGGTGTCAATGGAATTGTGAAGATGTGCCAAAGAGTGGCTCACCCATAGTGGAGTATGGGGAAGCAATCAACTAGTTTTCATCGAGCCAACACAATCAAGAAATGTGGTCCAACTTGAGGAAGTCAAGATCGTCATCATCTAGCTCAAGTGGACTATGTGCAAGGCAAAGGTTTTCCCTTGATAGGTTTTCTATTTTACCGGTCTCATAGTGGTAGTCGGGAGACCGGGTTGTAGGATCGATTGCCGTACTATCAAGGGGGGCTCTCTAGGAAGTAGCTTGATCGTATCATTAGTCAAGAGCTCAAACCATTGCATCCTTGCATCATCTTTCTTGGTTCTTGTTTGGTTCCATTTGTAAGTCTTAGAGCTTATGGTCATCTTGATGACAAGCTTGAGTTCATCGAAAACGGAGTTCGCATGCATCTTCTATGATGTTTTCGGTGTTGGAGGTTTTACCGATCTTTTTCGAGGAAGGGTTCTCACTATTTTATTATGGTCCTTTTCTCACTTGCTTCTTATTGATATTTCTCTCAATATTGTGTTAGCCCTTGTCGTTAGCTTTCCAACAAACTTGGTTTCGTTGAATTTGGAGCTCGTATGCGAAAGTTGTGGCTGTTTTGATATTGCCTGTTTTACACAGAGAGGTTGTACCGCCCCATGGAGAGGTTGTACCGCTTGACCGACACAACCGGTGTTTGGAGCGGTTGTACCGCTCCAGAATTGGTCTGGAGGTTGTACCGGTCATGTACCGCTCTACCACCGGACTGGTCTCTGTTGTGGTGCGGTTGTTGGGCGGTTGTGGGCCGGTTGTACCGCTTATTGCCTGTTACCGGTTGTACCGGTGCTCATAGAGGTTGTACCGCTCCTATGTTGTTCTGTACATAACGGGCAGATTCGTGGGGACCTATTTTAGGGGGTCTTCTTCCCCAATGGTTCCCTATCTCTTGAGCTCGTTTTTGCCCCCATTGTTGACCTTCTTTGAGCTTGCTAACTCTCAATCCCTCCATGATTCTTACTAGTTTTTGAGGGAAAACAGAGAGGAGATCTAGATCCACATTTCCACCAATCACTTTCTCCTCTATGTGAGGGGAACCCCTTGGATCTAGATCTTGGAGTTCTTGGTGTTCTCCTTCTTGTTCTTCCTCTCATTTTCCTCCCTAGCATTAGTTGCTCCGGTGGGATTTGAGGGAGAAGGACTTGGGCACTCCGTGTGCCCTTGCCATTGCATTTGGTGCATCAGTTTGAGTTCTCCACGGTGATACGTGGAAGTGAAGTTTGAGAAGCTTATTACTCTTGGGTGTTTGGGCACCCTAGAGCTTGTTCCTCTTGGGTGCCTTGGCGCCCTAGACGGTTGGTGTTGTTCGGAGCTCAATCATTGTGGTGTAAAGCTCCGGGCAAGCGTCGGGGTCTCCAATTAGGTTGTGGAGATCACCCCGAGCAATTTGACGGGTACCAGTGACCGCCCCAAGGGTTGCCAAAGTGTACGGATTCGGTGACCGCCCCCAAGGGTTGCCATTTGTACGGGTTCGGTGACCGCCCTCAAGGGTCCCTTAGTGGAATCACGGCATCTTGCCTTGTGCGAGGGCGTGAGGAGATTACGGTGGCCCTAGTGGCTTCTTGGGGAGCATTGTGCCTCCACACCGCTCCAAATGGAGATTAGCATCTGCAAGGGTGTGAACTTCGGGATACATCGTCGTCTCTGCGTGCCTTGGTTATCTCTTACCCGAGCCCCTTTACTCATGCAGTTTACTTTGTGATAGCCATATTGTTTCTTGTCATATATCTTGCTATCACATAGTTGCTTATCTTGCTTAGCATAAGTTGTTGGTGCACATACGTGAGCCTAGTTGTTTTAGGTTTTGTGCTTGACAAATTAACCGCTAGGTTTATTCCGCATTTGTTCAAGCCTAAACCGTAATTATTTTAAAACGCCTATTCACCCCCCTCTAGGCGACATCCACGATCTTTCAATTGGTATCAGAGGCTCGTCTCTCTTTGTTAGGCTTAACCGCCTAGAGAGTAAAGATGTCAACTAGGGGATTAGGATTCTCTAACACTCTTAGTTTCAATGGCACAAATTTTGATATTTGGGTAATTCGCATGCTTAATCTCTTTAGGGTCATGGACCCAAATTTAGAGAGAATTGTAGATATGGGTTTTTCTCCTCCAAAGGATCCCCAAAGATTATTTTTAGAGGATGAGAAAAACTCTTACCTCAATGCTCAAGCTTCTAATGTGCTTTTCGATGCTTTGAGCAATGTAGTTATATTTCAACTCATGCCATTCCGGGATGCTCATGAGTTGTGGACGAAGCTTCAAGATAAATATGGAGTGTCCAAGATTTGTGGGGATGATTGTTCTCCCTCCACCTCTGGTCGTATAGTCTTCTCAACTTCTTCTACTTCACCTACATGTGGTTTTCCACAAGGTAATGATATGGTGAGTAGTGTTGGTCATTGCAATGATAATAGTATGCTTATTGTGGATGATCCTTCATCACTATCTAATTGCAATGCTCCTTCTTTGGGCTTTAACACTTCGAGCACTCCAAATGTTTCACATGCTTGTGTTGATAGTCCTTGCATATCATGTAGAAATTGCTTGACTAGATCTCATGATGATATGTTTACTATGTCTTGTTGCCATGATAAAAACGCATCTATTTCCTCGAGTTGTTGTGCTAACAATGTAGAGGAAACCCAACACTCCATGGAACAAGATGTGGTCTTGTACGGTGCTTCAAGGGATCCTACATCATCATCGATTGCTTTTTGCCTTATGGCTAAGGCTTCAAAGGTATCTCCCACTTTGAATCCCAATATATCTTGTGATGATATTGATGATGGCAAGAGTGATGATGATGTTGATTATGATGAAGAGAATGATGATGTTGCCTCCTTAAAAATTAAGGGGGAAATGATTTTTAAAGCTCTTCTTAAGAGTAAAATTGCTCGTTCCAACTTCATGGAAATCATGTCTATTGCTATTAAGGGCAAGAAATATATTGATGAGTTGGAATCTCGTCTTGAGGAGCATGAGGTCACCATTGGTCAAATGGAAGGTCATGAGCGTGATTACGCTAATGAGATTGCGGACCTCTCTCAAGCTCTTGAACTTGAACAAACCACCAAGGAATCTCTTGAGGAGACTTTTGCTCTAGAATTATCTAGAGTGAGGGAATCTCGTGATAGAGCTCTTGAGGTGGCCAATGATTTTGAAACTAAAAATGAGGAGCTTGAAGTTGCGCATGCTAAACTCCTTGAGGACTTTGAGCACCTCGAAAATGGCTCAAGGGTCATTAAGAGTGAGCTCATCAAACTCACCGAGTCTCATGCTCAACTTAAAGCTTCATATTCAAAAGAGCTTGCCAAGTTGTCTTCTCCTCTTGTTTCTAATGATGATGCTTGTGCCACTAACTCTGTCTCTTGTGAAGCATCCATATTGAAGGAGAATGTTGAGCTAAGGGCTCAACTTGAGTTGCTATCTAGCAATTATGGGATGTTGGAAGAAAATCATGTAAAGCTCACAAGCTCTCATGATGATCTTCTAGTATCCCATAATGTGCTAAAGTTAGCTCATGAGGCCATGCTTGCTAAGGTAACATCTAGTGAGCCTCATGTGGATACTAGCACCACTTTTATTCAAAATGCTATATTGCCTTGTGCTAGTCCTCACGATTCATCCATGCATAACATTGGTACATCTTGTGATGAATTGCTTTCCTTGCCTTGTTGCTCTAAAGATGAATCTTATACTTCCTCTAGTTCTTGTGTTGAGACTAACCATGTAGAGGAAATCAAAGAGCTCAAGGCCCAAGTCACTTCTTTGAAGAAAGACTTGGAAAAGAGTCATGAAGGGAAATTCACACTCAACAATATCTTGAGTGTGCAAAAATCCCCCAATGACAAAGGTGGACTTGGATTCAACTCCAACAAGAAGAAGAAGTCCAAGGTGAACAAAAAGAAGGGCCAAGAACAAGTCAAGAATTCGGCCAAGATTGTTTGCTTCAAGTGCAAAGTAGAAGGGCATCATGTTAGATCTTGCCCATTGAAGAAGAAGCCCATTAGTGACAAGCAACAAGGGAAGCGGCCACAAGTTCACTCTCATTCTCAACCTCAAGTTGAAGAAAGGCCTCTTCCCAAGAAAACTCAAGCAAATGCTTCTCAAGTTGAGAAATCAAGTGAGAAGAAAGTAAAGAGTAGACGTTGCTACCTATGTCGTGAAAAAGGTCACGTCGCTTCTTCATGCACAAATGGTACCTTATCCAACCCTATTCTAATTGATGATATCTATTCTCTTGGGAAGGATAAAGTTGGCAATGTGTTTGCCAAATTTGTTGGTGCTCAAAGTGGTGTCAAGAAAAGAACCATTTGGGTAGCCAAGCCTATTGTGACTAACCTCTTAGGACCCAACTTGGTTGGGGACCAACAAGCTCAAACTTGATCAATAGGTGATATTGGAGGTCATTGGAGACTTGGCTACATTATGAAGAATTAAGGGGACTTCATCATTCTCATTGTCTCAAGCCAAGTCATTCGGATTATCAAGTTTCTATCTTATATCCAATGTTCCTCCTTGCGGTAACTCGTGCTTAAAGTGTCTACATTGATAGTTACTTGCCCCTTTGCATGTTTGGTTTCGTACCTTGCATGTGTTTGTATATGTTGTGCTTCCAACTTGATTATCTTGAGCAATCAAGTATGTGTGTGTTGGTTTGCACATCATGTACATGTGTGTCATGCGTTGAGCCTTTTGCATCTTGTTTTTTTCTTAGTTGGCTCTTTTGAGAGATTAATGGAATATCCCATTATGGGGGAGTGATGTGCTTTGTGCACTTCACAATCCTATAAAGGTGGGTACATGGGAAATACCACTTAGTATTGATATTGCAAGCTTATCTAGTCACTATGTGGTATGTCTTCTCATGAGAAATTCAAATTCTAAATAGTCCATTAATTATCTCTTGTTGGATCCTTTAATTGCCTCTTGTCTATCTTTAATTGGTATCACATTATGGGGGAGTAATATGCTATGTGTATATTACTAGCCTAGAAAATGTGTACATTTGAGATATTGTCATCTAGAGTTGATATTGTAAATTATCTTGTTCCTAGGTGGCATGTTAGCTCTACAAGTTGCAATTTGCTTTTTATTTGGTGTGAAGATGATGTCGGATATCCTTGCTATCTACCACCGGGAATTATTTCCAAATACTTCTTGTCTTTTGACAATTGGTACTCACTTGTGTGGTAGATATTATTGATCATCTTTACATTAGCCTTTGCTTTTATTTGCCTTATCTCTTGCCTAGGATTGTGTCAACTCCCATTGTATTCCATACCACTTGTGGATCTTGTTATTTCCTTGAGATTGTCTAGTGTTTGTATAGATATAGTGAAAGTGGTGATCCCATCTTGTACTTTTTGTATTCAAATGCAAATTCTCCATATTGCACAATGCTTCGGGGAGCTATCCTATTTTTCTATAAAACACTCTTCTTGTGATCCTTATCAAGTGTGTGTCGGTGGAAGGCAAGTCGTTTCTTTTGGGTACTTTGTGCCATCATGAAACTTTGTAGAGAGCTTGGTTTGTTTGGAACCATCCTCTCTTTTGGGGGTTTGATATCCTTTATTTAGTGGGTATCAATGGATATCTCATTCCTTGATGTATCTTTTATTGATATCCTCCAAGTGATGATTTATTCATTTGGTATCTTTTCTTCACTTGGTATTTCTTTTTCTTTTGGTATTGGTTCTTGAAAGTCTTGAGCATGCGTATTAACTTCGTGTAGTATCTTTGGCATGCTTTCTTTCTTTGACCAAATATATAGGGGAAGCTCCACCAAGTCTCAAATTGGATGAGATGTGCATGAAATTTATTTTCGTATCTATGTGCACATTTTTATGTGGAGTTTGTCCTATGTATTGTCGGTTCTCTAAATCTTTGGTCCCAATGATTTTGGGTACCATTTTGTTTGTGTTGTTGTTCTAGGAACAATTGGAGATACATTGGAAGCTCGGCTCACTCACAAGGAAGGTGTTGTCATCATGTGCTTATTGGAGTCGAGCTAGGATGATCAATGAACTACTATCTACCTTCAATTGGTATCTACTACATCCTTCCAATGTTAACTCGGTAACAAGTATCTTCATATTCTTCATGCACACATTTCTTGTATCAACCTTGTGTAGGTTGTATCATGGCATGTTATTCATTCATTCTTGTGATACTTGTTTTCTTTCTCAAAGCATCCCAACAATGATCTCTTGTTGCTAGTTGTGATGTCTTTGTTGTTCGTGTGTGGACTTCATTTATATACAATAAGACCATATCTAGCCATGAGCTATGCTTCCAAGAAAATATCTTATTGGTATATGTATGACCTCCCTTTGGATATCTTGTTCCTCGTGTTGTAACTATTTCGGGTGTACATCCTTCTTTGTAGATATATATCATCATGATTTCGTCTACCTAGAATCTTATACACATGAGAGAAGTTGCATATCTAGTTGATATCCTTTCTTTCACGGCCACCTTTTCTTTCTTATGTTATTTCTTTGGTGGCTCCGTGAAAGCTTTTGCCTTGAGTGCGTGTCTTCTATCGTTGCATCTTGATGCACTCTTGTGTGTGGTGAAGATTATTTTCCTCATGCTTATCTTTACGAGGCTTTTGCCATCTTAATTGGTATCCCTCGTCTTGATGAGGCTTTCATCTTCTATCTTCACCATGGGTTGTCACAAGCATAGGTTCTTAATATGCTTATTAGTAAGCTTGTGAACCCATTTGCTAGTTGTGTGTGGGAATGATAGGCCTTGCACCGTGTGCCTCGTTCTTTCAAGACTTTATTGATGCCTAATGCTCATCCGTACATTAGTCTTCTCAAGTGCATGGCCTTGACTCACAGACATCATTTTGGTTGAGCCCATTCTTAAGTTGCCTCTTTTATTACTTGTTGCTCAACCATATGTGTGTTGCAAGTACTAGGCTTTGTTTCCTATATGCTCACTTGCACTTGTTGTAAGTTTCTATTGATTTTGGGGGAGCTATGATCCTATTTTGTGCACTTTGTATCCAAATACAAATATTCTTATGTGTGCACAAATCATGGGGAGCTTCTCTAGTTTCTTTAGAACACTCCTTTGCTCATATCATAATATCCTTTATTCATGTGGCTCGTAGGATCTTTGGTCTAGTTGGTTCAATTGATATCTGTTGATTGCTTGCTTCAATTGGTACCTTTTGATTGCTTGATTGCTTGTGTCTCTCTTTGTTATGTCCTTGTGGCATATCATTCCTTTAGCAATCTTGGTGCCTCAATATAGTTGGTCTTCCTCCAAGTATTACCGTTGGATATGTGTATTGCATTCCACTCTCTTGTTGACAAATACACAACTTTTGTAGGAACACCTTTTATATTGGTCTTCTTAGCTTTTCACCCATTTTGGCAATCGATGCCAATGGGGGAGAAGTTTCAGAGAGTTTTGTGGAGAAGTCTTCAGAGCTTTCTCCTTGTTTTAGTTTTGTTCCTAAGCATTTGCATCTCATACACATGTATTATTGGTTGTTGCATTGCATGGTGATAAATAATTCCTTATATAAACTCTCTTGAAAATGATTGTCATCAATTACCAAAATGGGGGAGATTGAAAGGACATGCGGTGCCCCCATGTGTGGTTTTGGTAATTGATGACAATCTCTATGGACTAACGGTTGCCTTGAGTTATATTTGAAGGATTTGTCCATAGGATTGTCTTGAAGTCCATGTGTTGGTTTCAAGGAGTTTATGAGATGACCAAAGTGCTTTTCAAGGAATTATCCAAAGATTGGTCATGTGTGAGTTGAGATGGCCAAAGTGCTTTTCAAGGAATTATCCAAAGATTGGTCATGTGTGAGTTGAGCTTATTGCATGCATGTCTTGAAGAAGAAGATTGTGTGATCATTCATGTTTACCTTAAAGACATCATCCAAATGAAGAGAGTTGGAAAGATTCAATGTTGATCAAGACTAAGTCAAGAGTGAATCAAGTTGATCAACTCACAAAGCATAGAAGAAGTACCGAGAGGGATCAAGTGATCCCATGGTATGGTAAGCATTGTCCATTACGCTTTGTGTACTAACCCATGGTCTACGTGAGAGTTCTTTGTGGGGTTAGGTGTTCCATGGTCTTGCGTCAAGAGGAACATCTCATACAACCCATGGAGGATGACATCAAGTGGTGATCGTCATCACATTTGCAGTGTGCAAGTTCAAGTGGAGCAACTCGAAGAGAGGCTCACCCATAATGGAGTATGGGGGAGCAATCAAGCTTGAAGCTTGTTGTCCATTGTGGTGTCAATGGAATTGTGAAGATGTGCCAAAGAGTGGCTCACCCATAGTGGAGTATGGGGAAGCAATCAACTAGTTTTCATCGAGCCAACACAATCAAGAAATGTGGTCCAACTTGAGGAAGTCAAGATCGTCATCATCTAGCTCAAATGGACTATGTGCAAGGCAAAGGTTTTCCCTTGATAGGTTTTCTATTTAACGGTCTCATAGTGGTAGTTGGGAGACCGGGTTGTAGGATCGATTGCCGTACTATCAAGGGGGCTCTCTAGGAAGTAGCTTGATCGTATCATTAGTCAAGAGCTCAAACCATTGCATCCTTGCATCATCTTTCTTGGTTCTTGTTTGGTTCCATTTGTGAGTCTTAGACCTTATGGTCATCTTGATGACAAGCTTGAGTTCATCGAAAACGGAGTTCGCATGTATCTTCTATGATGTTTTCGGTGTTGCAGGTTTTACCGGTCTTTTCCGAGGAAGGGTTCTCACCATTTTATTATGGTCCTTTTCTCACTTGCTTCTTATTGATATTTCTCTCAAGATTGTGTTAGCCCTTGTCGTTAGCTTTCCAACAAACTTGGTTTCGTTGAATTCGGAGCTCGTATGCGAAAGTTGTGGCTGTTTTGATATTGCCTGTTTTACACAGAGAGGTTGTACCGCCCCATGGAGAGGTTGTACCGCTTGACCGGTACAACCGGTGTTTGGAGCGGTTGTACCGCTCCAGAATTGGTCCGGAGGTTGTACCGGTCATGTACCGCTCTACCACCGGACTGGTCTCTGTTGTGGTGCGGTTGTTGGGCGGTTGTGGGCCGGTTGTACCTCTTATTGCCTGTTACCGGTTGTACCGGTGCTCATAGAGGTTGTACCACTCCTATGTTGTTCTGTACATAACGGGCAGATTCGTGGGGACCTATTTTAGGGGGTCTTCTTCCCCAATGGTTCCCTATCTCTTGAGCTCGTTTTGCCCCCATTGTTAACCTTCTTTGAGCTTGCTAACTCTCAATCCCTCCATGGATTCTTACTAGTTTTTGAGGGAAAACAGAGAGGAGATCTAGATCCACATTTCCACCAATCACTTTCTCCTCTATGTGAGGGGAACCCCTTGGATCTAGATCTTGGAGTTCTTGGTGTTCTCCTTCTTGTTCTTCCTCTCATTTTCCTCCCTAGCATTAGTTGCTCCGGTGGGATTTGAGAGAGAAAGACTTGGGCACTCCGTGTGCCCTTGCCATTGCATTTGGTGCATCGGTTTGAGTTCTCCACGGTGATACGTGGAAGTGAAGTTTGAGAAGCTTATTACTCTTGGGTGTTTGGGCACCCTAGAGCTTGTTCCTCTTGGGTGCCTTGGCGCCCTAGACGGTTGGTGTTGTTCGGAGCTCAATCATTGTGGTGTAAAGCTCCGGGCAAGCGTCGGGGTCTCCAATTAGGTTGTGGAGATCGCCCCGAACAATTTGACGGGTACCGGTGACCGCCCCCAAGGGTTGCCAAAGTGTACAGGTTCGGTGACCGCCCCCAAGGGTTGCCATTTGTACGGGTTCGGTGACCGCCCTCAAGGGTCCCTTAGTGGAATCACAGCATCTTGCATTGTGCGAGGGCGTGAGGAGATTACGGTGGCCCTAGTGGCTTCTTGGGGAGCATTGTGCCTCCACACCGCTCCAAACGGAGATTAGCATCTGCAAGGGTGTGAACTTCGGGATACATCGTCGTCTCTGCGTGCCTTGGTTATCTCTTACCCGAGCCCCTTTACTCATGCACTTTACTTTATGATAGCCATATTGTTTCTTGTCATATATCTTGCTATCACATAGTTGCTTATCTTGCTTAGCATAAGTTGTTGGTGCACATAGGTGAGCCTAGTTGTTTTAGGTTTTGTGCTTGATAAATTAACCGCTAGGTTTATTCCGCATTTGTTCAAGCCTAAACCGTAATTATTTTAAAACGCCTATTCACCCCCCTCTAGGCGACATCCACGATCTTTCACGCACTAAGGAGACGACAACCCTTGGCGGGATCCCAGCCGAGGAAGACCACAAGGCCCCCGGCAAGCGCCTTGCCGGGGATGACAGCAGGCGCCTTGGCAAGGCCCTTGCCGAGGACACCCGCAGGGCCACCATCAGGCCCACGCCGACTAAACCTCCACCACCGCATGCATGCAGCTGCCGATCCAACCAGCTGGGCAGGCACCTGCGTGGCGGCATGCAGATCTTCGTGAAGACCCACCACTGCGCCACCTCAGCTGCCTGCCTACCTACATGGCATCGCAGGGGTAGCTGGCCAGGGCGCGTGTCGACACAAGAAGGAGTGGCGACGGACGAGACATGTTTCTCCCCCGTCCCCGATAAAGCAAGGACACCTAAGCAAGACACATTAAATGCGCCTTGTCACGTGATGCGAGGGATAACCTCGCATCACTATACCCTTTCCACCTCCTGTGTGCCACTGTGGCAACCCCTTTTTTCTATAAAAGGAGGCCCAAGGCGACCAGAGGAAGGATTCACCTTTTTGGAGCTCCTCACGCCCCATAGCTAGATCAAGAACACAGATATAGAATCCACCAAAGCAGGAGTAGGGTTTTACGCATCCTCGCAGCCTGAACCTGGATAAACGAACCGTGTGCTATCTGTTTGATCCGCTCTTCTCACGACCCCGCGCCCCGCTAACCACAGTAGGGATTCTTGTGATCCCATAGGTGTCGTTCCCACCGACATCAGTGATGGAAGAGGTGAAATCTATACAACCGAAATTGAGCATCCAATCATTGAATCCTGTCCCGCACCTCCAATGTAGGTCCACCCTGCCAATAAATTCACATGCAAACCACTACTATTACTATCTAATGACTGTAGAAAAAGAGTAGCAAGATAGTAGCAAACCATGTACCTTCGTAATGAGCAGCTCATAGTGCCACCAATTGGATATAAAGGTTTGGAAAAAACATGCTCCTAATGTTGAACCAATTGGACTTTTTGTGCAGTTCCACTAAAATCGAGCATCCCTGTTTGCATAGATATTGAAAGTGTGATTACTCTAAAAGTGGCACTAGTTGAAGCATAGACTCACAAATATAAGCATTCCAATTTCTTAATGGGAAAAGGTAGCAAGACTGTTTCTAACCACCTGTTTGAAGGAATAAATAAAGCAACAACGGCTGATGTCAGGAAGGCATACATAGTTTGTTCCGGAAAAGTGAGCCATTCCTGACCTTTCCTCTTCTTTTAAGCAAATTTTGTGCAGTTCTACTAAAATAAAATGCCATCACCGCCTTGACAATTCAGTGACACTATACAAAAGGAAATGACTTAACATTACATCATGATGTCAGGTATGTAGTCGACAGGCATTAGAGACAAACATACATACCTCCTCAAGAGAACAACCAGAGGAGGTTCCCACTCTTGACCTTTCCTCTTGTCTTCATAATTGTCTGTGCAGTTTAACCAAAATAAAATGACATCAGCACCTTGGCATTTTGGTGACACTGTACAAAAAAATTAACTTATCTCATGAAAGTTAGGTATGTAATCTATAAGCATTAATAGTGCAAAAATCTGAAGGTAGTAACAAGTTTCATTGTTGGTATACTGGCTGTGCAATAGCATTAGAATGCCTTAGCTGAAAAATCTTTAATACATCCACAATCAACAGCTAACCCTGAAATTATCTAGTGACATTAAATGACATTGCTTAAATTTATGGGTGGCATTAGACTGAGAGCGGCATTAGTTAAATGTGGCATCACTTTAGCAGTAGCATCACTTGACTTGACTGCTAGCGTTATACTAATAGCAAAAAAAGTGGCAATAAGAGCATGGGAGGCCCATTCGGACAGTGGGCGCACCAGTACGATGTACCTCCACGAACGCAGAGTGGTGAGGGAGGTATGGTTGCCCAGAGCAACAAATATCCAGGCAGCACATGTGGATTACGTCCGATTTTTGTTCTCTTTAGCCACCTTTTTCTTATGCGAGGACAACAAAGCGATCGGCCTAGTCATTCTCTATTGCGTTGTCATGCCTTTCTACCCTTCTTCAACCAAGACACACGAGACTCGTTCCTTAGCTACTGATTTTCCCCTTTTCAACCTAGATGCGGGTTCGATGCCTACTCTCTTGGACAGTACAGTCTCCCTTCCTTTCCTTATTCAACCCAGACATGGATTAGTCTGCATAAAGTAGGGTTTCCTTTAATAGTGCAAATTATGGTTTTCGTCTGCGTGGCCAGCAGAGCAGAGGATAGCAAATTGGGAATATGGTGGAGTGGAAAAAGATCCACATGCAACGACGTGGTAGATGGGGCAATAGAACAAGGTTATGGTTCGAAAAGAGGTAGCATACCTGAGGGTCGGCGGGAAGTAGCTTTGCTCGTGGTCGTCGTCCTCCGCACACATTACGGCAACAAGCTTGGGGACGGAGGCCATCCCGCGCGGGCACTAGGTCTGAGAGGACGGCCTTGTCGTTAGTGCATGACCTCGCTCGCCGACGACGAGTGCGTTAACGCTGCACATCCTTTTCTTCCCCAGCGGATCTGTGACCACCGGTGAGGAGGAGAGAGGGGCCGTCTTTTTTAGATCTGGAGAGAGGGTGGTAGTGTGAGAAGCAAGTGGGCAGCCCTTAGCAAGAAAGCGCTCAAGCTCCAGCCTATATATCTTTTTTATACTACTAGTACTGGAGGTGGAGTAGTGGTAGAGTAGTTCATATTTTCTCTGCATACAGTACCAGTTAGTCGTGCTTCAAAACTCATCGGCACGCCATTAAAAAATGAAGGTCCATAACTAATGCGGCACCTCGGGCCAACGCGGCCAGATCGCATTTTGCACGAGAAATCACACACCATGTTTCGTTGACATGTGGTCCCGTTCCAACATATCAGTGAGACGACAACGAGTAGTAGGAGTATTTCCGAACGGACGTGTAGGCCGGGGCGCCTCTTCGTGAACCGTGGCAAACTCGCAACCGTCCACCGACTCTTCGCCTTTCCCTCTTGATTTGGAACTGCTGTCGCACGCTGTTCCTCTCCCTCCTCCATTTTCCTTCAGCCCTTCACCCTTTCTTCTGCCATTGTTCGATCATCTTCTCCATGGAGGGAACAGGCCGGAAACGACCCCGTTATTCTTGCCCCGATCTAAAAGATGACGTGGTGGAGGAACTCATTGATCGGTGCGACGTCATCACCTCGGCTAGCATGGCAGGTTCGTTCAAGCCCATTCTCGACTCAACTAATAACATCATTACAAAGAACCCAAGAGTCAAGGAGCGGTTTGATCTCCCCTATCTTCTTCGCCGTGACCCTGATGACTGGCGCTGGCACGACGGAGGCCTCGCCCTATGCCAGTTGATGTCGCTTGATAATGATACGTATGATGTTAAGATGCCATCGCTTGAGGGCAAGGCTTGGGCGGGCGCAACTGGAGATTGGGTTGTTTACATTGGGTCCAACTGTAAGTGGGAACTTGTGAATGTGTACACTCATGACTGGGTTCCACTTCCAAAAATCTGAGCAGACTGCCCAGAGGTTGAGCACACCGCTATTGTACGCACATTCAAATACGATCATGGTGACTGTCTTCTACGGAAGATAGCAATTTGTCGAGTTCCCAACCGCTCTTGGAATTACAACAACTATCAAGTTGTTGCTATCTTCGACAAGCTTGTTGCCATCCTTCGTGGTTCGACTCGATGAATATTGCTCAAAAATCAGTTTCTATACACAGATGAGTACTGTGATGCAATTCAATACGAGGGCCTTGTGTTTGCTACCACCATTTTTGCATGGGATCCTCGTAGTTTCGGTACATTTGTCTTCCACCGTAATTATAATTGTTTCATCCACATGCATGCGGGTTAGCAAGTTTCCCTTTACTAATTAACCTTCTTCTTGTGTTTCCAAGGTCCTGTGAACATCCCACCACCTATACTTCAAAAATTTTATAACCAAGGGGGAGATGATGATGGTGATGATCACGAGCATGAGGACGAGCAGAACCCATATACTCAGTGGCGCCTGGCAACTAATTCCGATGGATCACCTCTTCTTGTGTGTATACAGCCCACTAATGATGTTACTACTAAGGAAGCAGGTGTAGTCTCCCATGGTCGCACTCTCCGGACCTATTCCAACACCCGTTGCATGGTATTCGGGATGGATACTAGTGTGCTAGCGCCAACTCCTTCTCCCTGGTACATAATTGATTGTCTTGGAGAAAATTCGCTCTTCCTTGGACAAAACTATCCGATGATTGTGAAAGGCGATCCAACTGCTGTTGACACAACGTTAACAGTACCATTTATGAGAAGCAACTGTGTCTATACCTTGGACATTTGGGTGGTTCCCTACCCTGGTACTGATATAGTAGGCCGCTTCAGCCTGGATGATAAGTCCTGCGTTGGTTTCCAGATCGACAATCGATGGCCCGTCCCAGAGAATCACTTGTAGTTCAAAGCAAGCGTTTCCAACGCCTAGGAATGGTTGAGTTGAAGTTCATTTCATTGCTTGTTATTTGTTGTGTGGTGAAAACTTTAGTATTTATAATGTATCCTTGTTGTCGATGTGGGTTGATGACCTGTTGTATGTAATAAAATGATATGCCTATGATAAACTTACTAAATTTATGAATGGCTTTCGAGTCGCTTCTCTGAGTGAGTGGTGCGACGAGGCAAAAAAATATTTTCCGAATACATAATTGTACGTGCATTGCAACAGGTTATCGGATGAGGCCAATCAACAATAGTAGTACACTATTTGTACTAGCTTCACATGCTTCGCGCGTCGGGCGGGTGTTTTTACTGTAGCCATATGTTAATGTGTTCGCTGTACGTAACCAGCACCTTGAGTCCTCGATACTAGTACTATATAGTAGGAGTAAGTAGTAGGAGTAGTAGGGTGGCATGGGCCAGAACAAGCATTCACGTCCAGGAGTACGGCACACGCCACCACCACGACATCCATCTGACACCATATTATTTCTTGGAGTCCGTGCTAGAGCAATCTCTTCAACCTCGTTGTTTCTCTAACTTCAGCCATCGCGCGGTGGGCGAGGTGGGGGTTTTCCAATAGTCAGTTTCCTTAACTGCGGTCCCACTTGTAAGGCCATCTCCAACGCACGACCCCAAACGCACCTCCGTTTTGCATGAACTCCAACGATAATTTTGACTGGAAAAGCAAGACAAAAGAAAACAAGAACCATAAGAATACATTTTACTACTCCTGTAGGTTGGATTAGTGCCTTCTCGATGCATTCATTGTTGATCTGCAGAGGCTCGATCTTGCGTCTGTGCTAGATAAAAGTGATAGAACATCCACTAAATTGCGCTCTCTCACTATATGGATGTACTCTTCTTCCCAATACAAAAACTTGCATCCATTCTACTCCCTTCGTTGCACAATACATGCCTTCTATTTGTCAAAATATATATGTATCTAGACATGTCTTAGTATATAGGTACATCCATTTTTGGACAAATGGAAGTCAAGTATTTTGGAACGGAGGGAGTACACAATAAATTTTTTAAGTTAGCACAACTAGTCTAATCCGAGAGCAGAACCGAGGATTTGGTCGGGTTCTTCCTCCTTTTGTCGACACGTGGGACATCCAGCATCCAGGTCGTGTCATGAAAGAAAATAGAGTGGTAGTTGAAGCCACGAGATGTGCATCTTGGGTTAAACTGTAAATAGAATCTTACTACTCTTGAGTAACTCCAAAAGTGGCCACCGAAGATCTTTATTGGATTTGTTTTTCATGACCAACACATCAAGGTGAAAGATGTGCAGGTTTAGTGGGTCCTCTTGCGTTTTCACTGACATGTGGGGCCGCATGTGAGCAAACAGACGATGGGCTCCGCACGTCCGCTGGCTGGCTGAGAAGAGAGATAGAGGAGAGCTGAGCACGGACTGCAGGAAATTTGTTCTACGTACCTCGATATATGCTCGATATAGTGGGGTGGCATGTGCCATAACTAGCATTCACGTCTAGCAGTACGGCACACGCCACCCACACGAGTCCCATCCGACACCAATTTTCTTGGAGTCCATGCTACAGCCATCTCTTCTCCCTCCTGTTTTCTCAGCCATCACGCGATGGGCGGGGTGGGGGTTTGCCGATAGTCGGTTTGCTCAACTGTGGTCCCACTTGTAAGTGAAAATGCAACACCACACACATTCCCGCTTGAGCGGCGTGCCAGTCCAACCGTGTGGGGGTGCAACGCGAACACGGCAGGCTTTTCCTTTTGCACTCGTAACTTGTAAAATTTGGTTCTGCTCCATGGCGCGACCGATAGATAGAAAATAACGATTTTGCCTAGAGTAATGAGAAGTTTGGTTCTGGCGCCGTTCATGCATGGAGTACGTACGAAAATTATGAAGTTGATGCGAAAGGTAAGATAATTACTGTAGTATCATATACTACTACATGGATTTGATGGAAAGATAAAAATACATACGGATCCATCAATGTTCAACGACATCCTCACGCCCTAATGCGCTAGGTCACCAACCAACGTGTGAGGAGCAGCGGCGTTGGCAGCGAGCTCAACATGCTTCTGAACAGTGCCTTCCAAGGTTGCCCTGCGCTCCAAGAAGGCTAGCGTCCTATCGTCCTCCTCTTGCATGTAGTAGTCCTTGTGGATGATTTGTGCATAGACGTGGGTGATTATGTCGATGGTGTCTGCGCCAGGCGCTGCGCGGCGAGCGCGACCTTGAGGTGGACATTCTCCGGCGTGACAGCGGGCAGTCGCAGGGCCACCAGTGCGTCGAAGAGGTTGTTACCATAGTGGCCGTTGTCGGTGGCGGGCATCATAGAGCCTGGGCACGTCGGCTGGAGGCTTACGTCGAAGTCGTCCGCAAGCTTCTTGACGATGGTGAACTTGTCGAGGAAACCGACAAGGACCTCGTCGAACAAGGAGACGAAGCTGTCGTCCAAGCGGCCCCTCGCCCTGGCGGCCTCAAGCAATACTACCTGGAGACGTTCCTCGGTGCCGGGCCGCAGGCCGGCATCGTGGACCATCTGGCACAGCCGGCTGATGCTCGCGCTCATCGCTTCCATGGGTCTAGCGTAGCTTCTAGTCAACTGATCTTGCGATTCGAGTGATCACCCAGCCCTTGGTTAGCGTGCGTAGGTGCGTAGGATTTCGTACTACTCCTCGGCCCTCTACTGCACCTGCCTTTGGCTGTATGATAGGTGGGCCAGCCACCCCCTGGGGCCACGTGTCATTCACCCAAAGGCAGTTGCCGTAAGTCAATGAAGCCGCTTCCCCCTTCGTGCCGGTGCAGTATAGTCATCTCACCGGACCTCTAGTTGGGGCCAAACGAGAGAAGTTTGATGTTTACTGGTTTATTGGTCTGCTTTGCATTTTGCGCCAAGTTTTGACCTTTGATTTAACTAATAAAATGTTAATGCATCTAAACAAAAATGTTGTGTAAGTCACCTTACGAAAACCAAATAATCCCAAAATACTTAGGCACAATGCATTAACTCCCTCCTTGTTTCTTATTTCGTGACATATCAACCAATGAGAGATGTGGGCCGTGCATGCCTTCAATGACTTGAGACTACCAAACATGACATGCAGTGTTTAGTTCATTGCAGGTAATCCTATTAGTACTCTAGTTAGGAGTAGCAAAAAAACATTAAGTTCTCTCGCCGATAGGAATAAAACACCATGTATTTATTTACAAAGGGAGTAGTACATTTTTGGTGACATGCATTACTAGATATTGCTAGTCAAATACTAAAATCCAGATGGACATGGTAGTACTCCTAAATCCAGACGGTGGTGCTACTAGTACTAGTAGTAGTACTACTACCAATGTAGTAGTAGGAGTACTAGCACTGTACTACCCGTTGGTCAAATTATTGCGTGCTGCTCCTCACAGTGAAGTGACAAGACCCTGCGCCGGAGATGGCACCTGAGTATAGGCACCATGTTCGGGATACCATAGTCAGCCTCACCGTCTGCAGTCACTATCATCATGGCTATAGAGCTAGCCTGCTTACAACTAGCCATGTTCGACATAATTTCCCGTGCATAGATGCCCGTGCATTGCACGGAACACCAAGATTGGGGGTGGACGGCTCCGGCAGCGGCCATCGCGCCAGATTTTTCCACGGCCTTCTACTCCTAGATCTAGATGTGGTGGGGAGGAGATGAGGCTGATTGTGAGAGACAAGGAGTTGTTTGTAAATAGGGAACAAGTGTGGGCATCTTTTTGCAAAAATGGAGAAGCTTGGTTTGTATGCGTCAGATCTAGATCCGACGGCTATTGGTGAAAGATGGGAGGCACAACATCATCACCAACTCAGGACCTGTTTGATTTGCAGGATTTTGAAAACGCAGGAATAGGACACGGCAATATTACAAGTTTTAAACTGATATTACAAATGTTAGGAGTAATGCTGCACCTATGAAGAGGGAATTACTAGGAAGTTTACGTAAGAACTTTTGTTACTTTAGGTGGATGCAACATTATCGTACAAACTAAAATCCACCGCCCTGACAAGTCACTAATGGGCAAATAAGTTTTCGAGTCTCTGGCCACTTGATGTTTCAAAAACAAATTCAGCTTCTGCGGAGACTTTGTCATTTATGCTTAGACGCTTGCGGTGATCAGCACACCATTCATTGTTGCGCCAGAGAACGCCAAACCTCATTACCTTGAGCACACTTGCCTCCAGAACAAAGAACCTGACCAATTTAATCTCAGATGTGCTGCCTCGGTAGTCAATCAAATCAATTTTTGTAAGATGGAGATCAAGGCATTCGATGAGATTGTTATAGTGCAACACATTTTTCACTTTCAGGTCTTTTTTTATCTGCAAAAGAAGAGAACATATTAGAGCAGCTGGCTACATAAGATTGCCGTGTCATCAAGAGGTACCAATATCATTCGCTCATACGATAGGGTTGGCTGGCTAGTGATATTTTTTCACTCTCTCTCTCTCTCTCTCTCTCTCTCTGTTTCCTCTCATTTAACTAGGAGCACGTGAAGAGCTTGGGCATTTTTTGCCTTCCACTATGTGGCCAATGCCATATTTCGCAAAAGTATGCCACATAACACGCATCGATGTCAAATCAAAAGATTTTGGCACTGCTCTCGCGATGTGAGAGAGTTGGCACCGCTGTGCACACAGACCCACATGTATAAACAAATCAATCAAACCAACTACACCAGCCTCTCACTCTCCCAAACAAGTGTTTTTTATTGCCTCAGTCCTCTCTCTCTCCCACGTAGTGTTTTTTCATTGCGTGAGTTAATTTGGCACCGAAGCAAAGTAGGTGATCCAGATTGTGACACCAGGTGAGCAATGGAGGGGCATCAATGCCAAATGCATCACAAGTGAATTTGGCACATGTTTTGGCCTACATAGCCCACTTTTGTAATACTACCTCGTATTTAGTATAAAATTTTGACCATAGATTTACCTAAGAAAATGCCAATGCATGTCACTAAAAATTACACCATTTGAAATTATGTTCAAATACGAATCCAACAATATAGTTCTTAGTGACATGCATTAACATTTGGTCAGTTAAATCTATGGTCAAATTTTGATACTACAAAATTGGAAGAGTAAACCAGGACGGAGGTAGTACTTGCTCTTAGCGTAACCATAGAGTTACTGGAGTAGTCTAAGTTACTTTCCACTATGACTAGCCTAGGCTACTATAGTAGTACAACATAAAAATGATGCAGGTGATCACATGAGAAAAAAATACTAAAAACATTTCTTTTGGTGCAGTGCGTAGATGCAGTTTTGAACACTACACTTGTCATCGTAATTTAGGAAAATTACGAAAAAAATTGAGCTACATTGTGATTACCGTTTACTTATAGGAAAGAAGTTTCACCTCCATGAGTAGCTTCTCCGTGCACGGAAAGCATGTAAGGAATCCAACAACTTGATCCAGATTGGGGCCGATAGATTTTAGTGCTAAGATCTTCACTGTGCGCATGGACTGGGTCAAGCTTGTGGGAATCATTTTATGGAAGACAGTCGTAAATACATCAAGAAGAAATTTAAAAATGTGAATTTCAAGAAGACGGAGAAGAAGATGAGTGTTGTACCTGAACAATTACAGATCCAATAAAGAGTTCGGAAAATTTGATAGACGAATTCACCAGCGCTGTCAATTTCGGCGCGTCAATGACCCTGATTTTTGTTGGACCTTCTAGATCCGATACAAGCAATCTCTCAAGGAAAGGCGCATTCTCAATGACCATAACGTGGAACAGCTGGAGTGATCTCTTCCCAATTGATGTCTTGTTACGGGGCCAGCAAGACACATAAATCCATCGGAGATTCGTCGAGGCGATGTGGAGGCTAATGAACCCGTGGATCTGCTCAAGACAAAGGTACTCGAGCGCAGTACAGCTGCGGAGCAGGTGCTCCATAGCCTTCTTCGAGATGACAACGTCGAAGAGGTCGAGCTGCTTGAGTTGAGGGAGAAGAAGAGCGGGCGCGACATTAATCTGGGGAAGATAGCAGGAGCTGAAGCTGGCGCGGCGTAGCGTTGGCGTGAGGTGGAGCGCGGACGGCGGCAGAGAGCGACATCGTCCAGCTTCAAAGCTGAGCTCCTCGAGCTGATCTAGGGCGGGGGATAAGAACCACTCATCGAACTTGGGTTGGACCTTGCAGTTGGTACTAAACATGCGGATGTCAAGGCGTTTGGCTGGCCCAGGGTGCGATGAAAGGATCTTGGAGACTGCGGCCATGCGTTTGCAATCCCCGTTGCAGAGGCAGCTGTCGATGGTGAGGTTGAGGGGGATGCAGTGCCAGAGGGGGCGCCACCACCGGGAGAGCAGGGCGGTCCGCACTGCAGATTTGGTGGGGAGGAGGCCGAGACAAGCAGCGTGTCATCGGGGAGGCTACTGATGAAGTCCAGGCTCGCCTAATGCGGTTTTGGCTCGAGCCGCCTCCGCTTGTTGGCTGCCTCGCCGTCCATCTTAACCGGCGGCGACGCCAGTGTACACATGTGCTAGTGTGTGTTGTGTGCTGGGTGTGCGCGAGTGCGTCCTTCTGTGCATGCCGCCGCGTAGTGGTGAATTGTGCGCGAGTGCGTCCTTCGTGCGCAAGAAGTTTGTCCTCAATGCGCCCTCAATTTACTAGTGTGCGGGGTGCTACCCCATGTGGTTTCAACTTTGTTTACTTCACCGTGTGTCAGATGTGCCTCTAGTTTACTTATTTTCACCCACTGCCACATGGGCTAGCACACGAAGATACAGAACACGAGCCGACAAGGCAGCATGTGGATTGGTTGACCGGTCAACTAAACAATATACGGAGCTATACACTAACACAATGAGCGTATAATCCGTCGGTATAGAGAGTTCGAGTGAGGGGGGAGGCCCGTGAGAGATAGCAGAGAGAGAGAGAGAAAGAGCTACTCCCTCCATTCGATAATGTAGTTCCAACATTTTTGTAAGTTAAACTTTTGAAACTTTGACCAAGTTTATAAAGAAATTACTTATATATACAATACCAAAGATAAATGATAGTATGAAGTAAGTACATGTTGTGATGAATCTAATGATCATTACAGATGTAAATGTTTTTCTCCACATATACCTGGTCAAACGTTTCTGAGGTTTGACTTTTCAAAACATCAATATGCTTATGGACGTGACAGAGTCCCTAACAAGAGAGAGAGAGAGAGAGTGAAAAAGTGTGTGTGCGTGTGTGAAAGAGACATGGACAACACACGATAAAAGTAGAGAAAAAGCGTGCGTGTCTTATGCAAACATATCACACATGCATCTTCGACAACGGAGGCAAGGTGAGGAGATAGTGTGTGGTTGTTTGGAACCGAGAGAGCAAGACCCCTAGCATGTGGCCAAGAGGGGTCTGACAAACAAGGGAGAGAGGTCGAGAGAGACGTACGGAGAAAATGCAGACATGGGGAGGAGAGTGTCATAGAGAGATCCCCTAGAGATCGTGATGGGACTACATGGGTGGGAGATCGAGTGACAAGGTGTGTGCGCAATAGAAGATGCCCCGAGAGATATCGAGATAGACATATGGATGGAAGGAGACAATACGTGTGTTCCTGATGGCTAGTAAGAGATAATCATACTTAGGAGGGGGGGCGGAGTGCTTGCACCTATGATGGATTGAGGGATTATGGTACTTAGGGGGGTGCGTGTCACATGAAGTGTCGGGACCCCGATTCCAAGTCACATCGATCTAGCCGGTAACACCTCATATCACTTTGCGGCCTCACGCACGGTATTCCCACGGGTGTCGCCTTACCCTGGCCCGGGACCGTTTGCGCCTTTTGGCTCACGTATATGATTGTGTCGCTAGCATCCATATGACAGAGAACCCGGGCCGACATGGCTAGTCGTGAACCCAAAGCGGCACTAACCTATGGGGACAGGCATACATGATTCACATCGAGCATGTCGGTCAGCAGCGTGTGAATCCGGGCTGTAGCACTGGGCTAACAGGACTCCGGGGTTCCCGGGCTGTAGCAGGCTAGGTATGACTCCAGATGTCACCGCGTGACATTTCCCTGAAGGGACAGACACAGGAACGAAGTGAAATACATGCCGGCCAGTCGAGTGTCCTGAGCAGTAGTGCTGGGCTAGCAGGACTCCGGTGAACCGGGCTGTAGCGGACTACTATGGCTCAAGGAAGCACTAGACTACATTTCCCCATAAGAGAGGCTGCCAAGGATAAACAACTAGATTGTCGGATCCCACACATAGCAATACACGTCACACGTACGCATAACATGCAAGTATGTGCTATACAACATGGCATCACAACATAAGGCAAACTCATATAGATAAAGGCCCAGAAGATCCACATAGTATTAAATACAAACAGGGGTCACATGGCCCATCATTCAGAGCATACAAGCAACGGAAGCATTACATGTCTAAGTACAGACAACTACAAAAGAAAAAAGGCTGAGAAACCTGACTATCTACAAGACCCTCCCAAGGGTACAAGATCATAGCTGGGGTAACAACCTACTCGTCGAAGTCCAAGCGGTACTACTAGTGAGACAGATGTCTCACCTGCAAAACATAAATAAAGCAAACGTGAGTACAAAGGTACTCAGCAAGACTTACATTAGATCCTATCATACATGCATTTGTATCAAGAAGGTAATGTGGGGTTTAGTTGTAGCAAGCCAGCTTTGACTCAGTGGTTATCCTGTTCTACGACAACGAGAAACTTCTTTGAGATGAGGTAGCGCACACGAGTCCATTAATCACCACATCAATACACCACTATGGATTCATCCCCGTCTCTCCACGAGAAGGCCATCCATTGCACTCACACTTGTCTTGAGCATTTTAGAGTATCCACTTTAAGTTGTCTATGTACCACGTAAGCATCCAAGAAGTCCATAACCGGGGACACGACTATTCGAATAGGTCATGATAACCCTGCAGGGGTGTACTTCTTCACACATGCTCTCACCACTTATCGCCGTTTACATGACGTGTACTCGGCAACCTTCAAGCGGAAGCCCAGCGAGGGTGTCGGCCATGACCTGACTAACCACGCAAGTCTCTCATCCAGGTTTATCGCCTATTCGGGTTCCATCCGCAAGGAGATCCGGCCGGGGTGTCGCTCACGGCCCCAAACGATGTGAGCAGGGTTCCCAAGCCCACCATCCGGGTGCCACTTGGTACACCGTGCCAATGTGCCTAGTCTATCCCAAGCCCACCTGGCCGGGTGCCACTTGGTAGACTACTAACACTACCTACAAACACCAGAAACTATATGCAACTCCTGGACAGAGATCAAGTTGGCTAATAAGTCGAGAGAGCTTGGAGCGCCCGGAGCCCAATGTGTGGTAGCAACTAGTAATTGGACAACTTACACAGAACTCAGTTCTTAAGGACGGTTCCAGTGAGACAACCCACCATGTACTCCTACATGGCCTCTCACCGCTACCTTTACCAAATCGTGTTCACACGCTTAACTCTCAGCACCAGAACATATCGTACCACTCCAATTCATTCCCGATGAATCAGACCTGACACAACTCTAAGCAATAGTAGGCATGGCATGACAAGAACACAACATGGCTCAATCAACTCCTACACATGCTAGTGGGTTTTAACTATTTACTGTGGCAATGACAGGTCATGCAGAGGAATGGGTTCAACTACCGCAGCATAAAGTAGAAGTTGAATCGTTGTTGTCCTAATGCAATAAATGAGAGCAGGAGCGAGAGAGTAGGATTGTATCGGAATGAACAAGGGGGTTTGCTTGCCTGGTAGATCAACAGGGGGGCACTGCTCCTCAGATAGGTACTCTGGAGCACTCTCCGGGGCAGGACCTATCGAGAGGGAACGGTGTTGGAAATCAATACACAAGCATATGCAACAATATGATGCATGAATATGGCATGAAGATGTGATGTTGTTTGAGTTAATGCATCTAGCATTTATTTGCATGAAGTCCATTTGAACCAAAGTTTCAAATGCAACTCCAAAATAAGCCCTTATAAATGCCATTCATGTGTTTCCTCATATACAGCATGTATAAGTTAATTTGTCATGCATGGGAATGGTACAGATGGATAGATTTAATTTTTCTGATAATTTTTCATATATAAATTATTTCAATCTGAGCTACAGTTGAATTTCTATGAATTTTTGAAGTATATATATATATATCATTTTTTGGAATTCTCTAAATTATTTAAAATCCAGAAAAATCATTATTGCGTCAGCATGACGTCACAGAGGCGTTAGCAGGGCTGACCAGGTCAAACCTAACATGTGGGGGCCACATGTCAGTGACACCGGGGCTAAACCCGAGTCAAACCCAGCTGACCAGGGTTTGACCGAGCCCTGGGGCCCATAGTCAGTGGCTTAGGGGGTGGATTAAGTGGCAGGGTTAGCAGCTAGTCACGCGACACATCAACCGCCGGAGTTTCGCTGGCGACGACCTCGAGCCACGGCGGAAGTTCGCCGGAACGAGCTGGAGGCCACGGTTTGGCACACGGAGGCCACCGGCGGGTAGCCCGTGCACGGGCGCATCCAGCCGCGCTCAGGGAGGCCGCAGGAACGGCGGAGCTCGCCGGAGCATAGCTCGCAGCGGCGGCCAGAGTCAGGTGCGTGCGAGTTAGGTGCTGCAGGGTACTAGGGGGGCTGCGGTTGGGTTCAAACGACACGCGGGAGGGCACTGAGAATGGCGGTGAGCTCGGTTGTGAGCTGTGGCAGCTGTGGCCACCGCGGCGACATCGCCGGTGGAGCCAAGCTCTTGGTCAAGGTGGCCAACATGGCTAGGGGGGCGCTCGAGCTACGGGGCTAGGGGGTGGAGGATGGGGATCTCACAGCGAACTCGAAGGCGTCATCGGTGAGCTCGGGGAGGACCAGTCGGCGACGAATTTAGCGGCGGCGATCCACGGCTCCGACGAAGGGGATGACGGTGGTGGCGACGCTGCAGTGCTCCTGGCGTCGTCCAGCTCGACGAGGAGGCGTAGTCGAGGTGGCGTTGCTCCTGGACAGCATCAAGGGACGGGGCGGTGGCGATGGTCGCGGTGGCTCACGGTGACGTGCTGCGGTGGTGTTCGGGCGCGGGAGAGAAGACGAGCAGAGGAGAGGAGAGAGCTCGGGAGAGAGTGAGGAGAGGCCAGGGGGCTCGATGGAGCTCTCTGGGGTGGACAACGCCGAGGGGAAGGGGGGCAGGCAGGAGCGTGGCATGCATGCGCGCGCTCGCCGTGCCCTCCTTCGCCTCCTCCTGGCAAGGAGGAGGATGACTGGCTTGGGCCAGTTGGGCCGGGCCATCCAGTGGGCGACAGGTAATGTATTTCTTATTCTTTCTGTTTTTCTTTTCTGTGGTTTGTTTTGCAAAAGAAATAAATGCTAAAACATTTATTTAAATGTTGATACTCATTGTGGCAACTGTTAAATTTATATCAGAAGCCCTCACCAAGTCTCAACATTTTTGGCCATATATTATTTATATAATAAATATATTTCCAATGCAAATAGTTATTGGATTAACTCAAACGCCCAAAATAAATGTCTCTGAGCTCCCAGAAATATTGGTTTGAGTTTTACCTCTGTCCAATATTTTTAAAGAAGAACATGAACATTTTCTTGGAAATATTTGAGACAATTTTTATTTTGATCATTTCCAGGAGGGTTTCTGAGGCTTTCACAATCCCCATTTCATTTTAAATGAAAATTAAACATGATGCAAACACAAGGGACTAGCCTAGTGCTTACCAGAACTAGGGATGTGACAACTCGCCCCCACTCAAAAGAATCTCGTCCCGAGATTCAGAGGGTGACGGAAAAAGGTTGGGGTACTCCAGCCGAAGACGATCTTCTCGCTCCCAGGTAGCTTCTTTCTCAGAATGATGAGACCACTGAACCTTGAGAAACTTGATGTTATGACATCGGGTGACTCGCTCTGCTTGATCAAGGATGCAAACAGGGTACTCTCGATAAGTGAGTTATCTTGGAGATCAAGCGTTTCGTGGTCCATTCCGCGGATGGGATCCGAGAAGCAACGCCTGAGTTGAGAGACGTGGAAGACATCATGAACTTGAGAAAGATGTGGGGGTAGTTCCAACTAGTAGGCAACCTCTCCTCGTTTAGCGAGAATGCAAAAAGGACTGATGTAACGAGGAGCCAACTTGCCCTTGATACCGAAACGATGGTACCCTTCAAAGGGGTAGCCCGAAGATAAGCCTTGTCGCCAACTTCATAAGCCACTTCCTTATGACGATGGTCATACTGGCTCTTTTGACGAGATTGGGCTGTTTTCAAATTCTCACGAATGATGCGAACTTGCTCTTCTGCCTCCTGGATAATATCCGGTCCAAAGAATTGTCTTTCACCGGTTTCCGACCAGTTCAAAGGTGTTCGACATCTTCGTCCATACAGAATCTCAAAAGGAGCTTTCTTGAGGCTGGATTGGTAGCTGTTGTTATAAGCAAACTCGGCGAAGGGAAGAAACTTCTCCCAATCCATACCAAATGAGATAACACAAGCTCTAAGCATGTCTTCGAGAATTTGGTTGACCCTTTCCACCTGACCACTTGATTGAGGGTGGAAAGCGGTACTGAAGGAAAGATGGGTGCCCATGGCAGTTTGGAAACTCTCCCAGAAATGAGAAGTGAAAGGACTACCACGGTCTTAGTTGATCTCTAGTGGAACACCATGAAGTGACACTATTCGAGAAATATATAAGTCAGCGAGCTGACTAACAGTGATACTCTCTTGAACAGGTAGGAAGTGAGCCACTTTGGAAAGACGATCAATGACTACGAAGATAGCATTATTCCCTCTCTTGGTCCTGGGAAAGCCGGTGATGAAGTCCATACCAACTTTATCCCATTTCCACTCAGGAATAGCTAAAGGATGAAGGGTGCCAGCAGGCCTTTGATGCTCTGCCTTAACGCGACGACAAACGTCGCAGTTAGCAATAAACTGAGCAATTTCTCTCTTCATCCTAGTCCACCAGAACCTCTGGCGTAGGTCCTGATACATCTTAGTACCACTGGGATGAATCGTGAGAGGAGATTCATGCGCCTCCTTAAGAATCAGTTGTCGCAGATGTTGATTCTTGGGAACCACCAGGTGATTCTCAAAGAAAACAACACCACGATCATCTATAGAGAAACTGCCACCAACTCCCTTGTCAATGTTTCTCTTGATCCGGGAAATTCCCGTATCCTGCTTCTGAGCAGAGATGATATGATCCACAAGAGTATGTTTCGCCACCAAGGTAGAAAGGAATCCGCGAGGAGCAATGTGAAGATTAAGCTTACAGAATTCCTCATGGAGAAGTGGTTGGCCCTGCTGCAACATAAGATTGTTGCAATAGGACTTACGACTTAGCACATCAGCCATGACATTCCCCTTGCCCGGGGTGTAGGTAATCCCTAGGTCATAATCTGAGATCAACTCCAACCAACGTCTTTGCCTAAGGTTCAAATCTGGTTGGGTGAAGATATACTTGAGACTCTGGTGGTCGGTGTAAATCTCGCAACGTTTACCGAGAAGGTAATGTCGCCATGTCTTAACTGCATAGACTACGGCTGCAAGCTCTAGATCATGTGTAGGATAATTCTCCTCATGTGGATGCAACTGTCGAGATGCATAGGCAATCACATGGCGATCCTACATAAGAATGCAACCTAGTCCCTGTCGTGAGGCGTCGCAGTAGATAACAAAGTCTTTAGTGAAGTCCGGTGGCACAAGTATGGGAGCAGAGGTCAGGCGTCTTTTCAATTCCTGAAAACTATACTCACACTGTGGGGACCACTCAAACTTTTTATATTTCTTGAGAAGTTCCATGAGAGGTTTGGCCACTTTGGAGAAGTTCTCAACGAAGCAGCGACAATAACTGGCTAGGCCAAGGAAACTCCTAACTTGCTTAACCGTTTCAGGTGGAGTCCAATCAAGAACGACCTAAACTCTCTTGGGATTGACAGCAATGCCCTTACCAGATATCACGTGGCCCAGGTAGGTCACTTCTGGCAACCAAAATGCGCACTTGGAGAACTTGGCACAAAGGCGGTGTTCTCTGAGTTTCTCTAACACAAGTCTAAGATGTTCGGCGTGCTCTTCCTCATTCTTCGAGTAAATAAGAATATCATCGAGGTAAACCATGACGAACTTATCTAAGTACTCCATGAAGATCGAGTTCATCAAGCGGAAGAATGTAGCTGGAGCATTGGTTAGACCAAAAGACATGACGGTGTACTCGTACTGAACATAACGAGTGACAAAAGCCATTTTAGGAATGTCCCCGTTTCTGATCTTGATTTGGTGAGCCTAACCTCAAATCCATCTTTGAAAAGACTGAGGATCCAGCGAGCTGATCATACAGGTCGTTGATCCTGGGGAGCGGATACTTGTTCTTTATCGTGACCAAATTAACGGGACGATAATCTACAACCATTCGGTCCGTACCATCCTTCTTCTTGATGAAGAGGATGGGGCAAGCCCAGGGAGAAGAACTAGGACGGATGAAACCCTTCTGCAAGGATTCATCGAGTTGTTTCTTAAGCTCAGCTAGTTCTAAGGGTGCCATCTTGTAAGGTCTCCTAGAGATCGGAGCGGTTCCTGGAATAAGATCTATGACAAACTCTACATCTCTGTCAGGTGGAATACCTGGCAGTTCCTCTGGAAAGACATCCGAAAAGTCACGGACTACCGGGATATCTTCAAGGTCTGGAAGAGGGCTGGCATTAAGAGAATAGAGTTGGCGCTTTGCAACTCTAGTGGAGACGGTGACTATCTTGCCAGATGGGTGTGTAAGCTGAACAGACCTTGTGTAACAATCAATCTTGGCATAATGAGCGTTCATCCAGTCCATACCCAAGATGATGTTGATATCTGTAGACTTGAGGGCTATAAGTGATGCAAGGAATACAAGTCTGTCAACAAGGATTTCATTACCGTGGCTTACACTAGAAGTTTGCCATTTGGATCCAGGAGTTTGAATGACTAGTGGAGAGGGCATATCACAAAATGAAATGTTGTGCGAGTTAGCATTGCTTTCGGAAATGAAGGAATGAGATGCTCCGGTATCAAATAAAACCGATGCTGGATGGCAATTGACAAGGAGTGCACCAAGAATGACATCTGGATCATCATGAGCGTCTTTAGCTGAGACGTGATGCACACATCCACGTTCAGTGGGAGCTGACTTGACACTGATCATCTTGCGTGATGGCTTACCACGGCCAACAGACTTCTCAGGCTGGAGTGGGGCATAATTGGTTTGAGAGCAATCACGTGCATAGTGTCCTGGCTCTCCGCATGTGAAGCAAGTCCCTGAGGTAGGACATGGACCCGCTTTGACAAGCGGTCTACCAACAGGCTTGGGTGGAGCATGTAACTGAACTGGGTGAGGCGCCACATAAGAGGGCCTCGGTGAGTAACCGGGTGGAAGAGCGGAGTTCAGAACCCAAATCCGGCGCTTTTGCGAAGTAGAACCGGAGGAAGAAACCAAATCACGGGTGTGCTTACGAGACTCCTCGTAAGTGAGTTGAGCTGTCTCTGCATTAATGGCCTTGTTCACAAGAGCCTGGAATGTATTGCAATGATGCAAGTGGAGATCACGACGCAACTTGGGGTTGAGACCCTTCCGGAACCTAGCCTACTTCTTGGCGTCCGTGGACACCTCTTCTGTAGCGTAGCGAGCAAGGTTCTCAAATTCCCTACTGTAAGCATCAACAGCCATCTTACTCTGGGTGAAACTACATAACTATTCTCTCTTGCGATCAATGATAGCCTGAGGAATGTGATGCTCGTGAAAAGCCTCAGTGAAATCTCTCCAAGTGGTTATCTGGCCAGCTGGAAGCATAGCCTCATAGTTCTGCCACCAAAGACTAGCAGGACCTTCCAGGTGATAAGCAGCATATGTGACCTTGTCACCTTCAGCTATGTTCGCAGAACGCAGCTTGTGTGTGATACTACGGAGCCAGTCATCTGCATCGAGTGGTTCAATGGAATGATGGAAGGTAGGTGGTTTCAGACCAATGAAATCATAGATGGTCGCTGACTCTTTGTGCTGATGGGAGGTGTTCTCCTCAATATGTGCTAACAAGCGGTTAGACTCTCGCTTGTTCTTCTCCATCTCTAACATGAACTCTGCCAATGAAGGCTGGTTGGGAGGATCCTCATCCCTACCATCTCCGTGGTTCCGGCTACGAGCAACAGAACTTCGGTTAACTGACGACATCCTAAAGAACCAACCAAGGAAACAAATGATGGATTCAACATCATCATAAGGATGTAGAATATAGTACGAGGAAAATACTATCTCTTGAACTCCTAGGACAATTCCGGCAGCATAACGGCAGTAAAATGCTCAAAATGAGACATCCTCCAAATGATGGGGTAGCACCAAACTTAACATCATCACCCAAGGTTCTGAGATATTACTAAACAGGCTACACCGGAGGTACTCAAACTGGGATAAGACTCAGATCAACCAAACCTTAGAAACTACGGAGTAGTAACACGTGATCCTGATAGACAGAAGAGGAAGCCTAGTTCCTTAACCCCGTAGGAAAGATAGGATGACTCAGATCAGAAGGGCATGAGGTATAAGGAGTAAAAAGAGCCTTACGTTCCCTTCCACAATCAATTCCCTTACATAACTAAAGAATTTCTAGACTCAAGTTCGACCAGGTTGGCTTGGAAATCCTACAGGCAGTCAGGCTCTGATACCAAAGCTGTCGGGACCCCGATTCCAAGTCACATCGATCTAGCCGATAACACCTCATATCACTTTGTGGCCTCACGCACGGTATTCCCACGGGTGTCGCCTTACCCTGGCCCGGGACCATTTGCGCCTTTTGGCTCACGTATATGATTGTGTCGCTAGCATCCATATGACAGAGAACCCAGGCCGACATGGCTAGTCGTGAACCCAAAGCGGCACTAACCTATGGGGACAGGCATACATGATTCACATCGAGCATGTCGGTCAGTAGCGTGTGAATCCGGGCTGTAGCACTGGGCTAACAGGACTCCGGGGATCCCGGGCTGTAGCAGGCTAGGCAGGACTCCGGATGTCACCGCGTGACATTTCCCCGAAGGGACAGACACAGGAACGAAGTGAAACACATGCCGGCCAGTCGAGTGTCCTGAGCAGTAGTGCTGGGCTAGCAGGACTCCGGTGAACCGGGCTGTAGCGGACTACTATGGCTCAAGGAAGCACTAGACTACATTTCCCCATAAGAGAGGCTGCCAAGGATAAACAACTAGATTGTCGGATCCCACACATAGCAATACATGTCACACGTACGCATAAGATGCAAGTATGTGCTATACAACATGGCATCACAACATAACGCAAACTCATATAGATAAAGGCCTAGAAGAGCCACATAGTATTAAATACAAACAGGGGTCACATGACCCATCATTCAGAGCATACAAGCAACGGAAGCATTACATGTCTGAGTACAGACAACTACAAAAAAAAAGGCTGAGAAGCCTGACTATCTACAAGACCCTCCCAAGGGTACAAGATCGTAGCTGGGGTAACAAGCTACTCGTCGAAGTCCAAGCGGTACTACTAGTGAGACAGATGTCTCACCTACAAAACATAAATAAAGCAAACGTGAGTACAAAGGTACTCAGCAAGACTTACATCAGATCCTATCATACATGCATTTGTCTCAAGAAGGTAACGTGGGGTTTAGTTGCAGCAAGCCAGCTTCGACTTAGTGGTTATCCTGTTCTACGACAACGAGAAACTTCTTTGAGATGAGGAAGCGCACACGAGTCCACTGATCACCACATCAATACACCATTATGGATTCATCCCCGTCTCTCCATGAGAAGGCCATCCATAGCACTCACACTTGTCTTGAGCATTTTAGAGTATCCACTTTAAGTTGTCTATGTACCACGTAAGCATCCGAGAAGTCCATAACCGGGGACACGACTATTCGAATAGATCATGATAACCCTGCAGGGGTGTACTTCTTCACACATGCTCTCACCACTTATCGCCGTTTACACGACGTGTACTCGGCAACCTTCAAGTGGAAGCCCAGCGAGGGTGTCAGCCACGACCTGACTAACCACACAAGTCTCTCATCCAGGTTTATCGCCTATTTGGGTTCCATCCGCAAGGAGATCCGGCCGGGGTGTCGCTCACGGCCCCAAACAATGTGAGCAGGGTTCCCAAGCCCACCATCCGGGTGCCACTTGGTACACCGTGCCACTGTGCCTAGTCTGTTCCAAGCCCACCTGGCCGGGTGCCACTTGGTAGACTACTAACACTACCTACAAACACCAGAAACTATTTGCAACTCCTGGACAGAGATCAAGTTGGCTAATAAGTCGAGAGAGCTTGGAGCGCCCGGAGCCCAATGTGTGGTAGCAACTAGTCATTGGACAACTTACAGAGAACTTGGTTCTTAAGGACGGTTCCAATGAGACAACCCACCATGTACTCCTACATGGCCTCTCACCGCTACCTTTACCAAATCGTGTTCACACGCTTAACTCTCAGCACCAGAACATATCGTACCACTCCAATTCATTCCCGATGAATCAGACCTGACACAACTCTAAGCAATAGTAGGCATGGCATGACAAGAACACAACATGGCTCAATCAACTCCTACACATGCTAGTGGTTTTTAACTATTTACTGTGGCAATGACAGGTCATGCAGAGGAATGGGTTCAACTACCGCAGCATAAAGTAGCAGTTGAATCATTGTTGTCCTAATGCAATAAATGAGAGCAGGAGCGAGAGAGTAGGATTGTATCAGAATGAACAAGGGGGTTTGCTTGCCTGGTAGATCAACAGGGGGGCACTACTCCTCAGACAGGTACTCTGGAGCACTCTTCGGGGCAGGACCTATCAAGAGGGAACGGTGTCGGAAATCAATACACAAGCATATGCAACAATATGATGCATGAATATGGCATGAAGATGTGATGTTGTTTGAGTTAATGCATCTAGCATTTATTTGCATGAAGTCCATTTGAACCAAAGTTTCAAATGCAACTCCAAAATAAGCCTTTATAAATGCCATTCATGTGTTTCCTCATATACAGCATGTATAAGTTAGTTTGTCATGCATGGGAATGGTACAGATGGATAGATTGAATGTTTCTGATAATTTTTCATATATAAATTATTTCAATCTGAGCTACGGTTGAATTTCTATGAATTTTTGAAGTATATATCATTTTCTGGAATTCTTTGAATTATTTAAAATCCAGAAAAAATCATTATTGCGTCAGCATGACGTCACAGAGGCATCAGCAGGGCTGACCAGGTCAAACCTGACGTGTGGGGGCACACGTTAGTGACACCGGGGCTAAACCCGAGTCAAACCCAGCTGACCAGGGTTTGACCGAGCCTTGGGGCCCATAGTCAGTGGCTTAGGGGGTGGATTAAGTGGCAGGGTTAGCAGCTAATCACGTGCCACGTTAGCCGCCGGAGTTTCCCTGGCGACGACCTCGAGCCACGGCGGAAGCTCGCCCGAACGAGCTGGAGGTCACGGTTTGGCACACGGAGGCCACCGGCGGGTAGCCCGTGTGCGGGCGCATCCAGCCGCGCTCAGGGGAGGCCACGGGAACGGCGGAGCTCGCCGGAGCAGAGCTCGCGGCGGTGGCCGGAGTCGGGTGCGTGCGGGTTAGGTGCTGCGGGGCACTAGGGGGGCTACGGTTGGGTGCAAACGACACGCGAGAGGGCACTAAGAATGGCGGTGAGCTCGGTTGCGAGCTGTGGCAGCTATGGCCACGGCGGCGACATCACCGGTGGAGCCAAGCTCTCGGCCAAGGTGGCCAACAGGGCTAGGGGGAGCTCGAGTTACGGGGCTAGGGGGAGGAGGAAGGAGAGCTTACAGCGAACTCGAAGGCGTCGTTGTTGAGCTCGGGGAGGACCAGTTGGCGACGAATTTAGCGACGGTGATCCGCGGCTCCGATGAAGGGGATGACGGCGATGGCAATGCTGTAGTGCTCCTGGCGTCGTCCAGCTCGACGAGGAGGCGTAGTCGAGGCGGCGGTGCTCCTGGACAACAGCAAGGGACGGGGCGGTGGCGATGGTCGCGGTGGCTCACGGCGACGTGTTGCGGTGGCGTTCGGGCGGGGGAGAGAAGATGAGCAGAGGAGAGGAGAGAGCTCGGGAGAGAGTGAGGAGAGGCCAGGGAGCTCGGTGGAGCTCTCTGGGGTGGACAACACGGAGGAGAAGGGGGGCAGGCAGGCAGGAGCGTGGCGTGCATGCGCGCGCTCGCCGTGCCCTCCTTCGCCTCCTCCTGGCAAGGAGGAGGATGACTGGCTTGGGCCAGTTGGGCCGGGACAGCTAGTGGGCGACAGGTAATGTATTTCTTATTCTTTCTGTTTTTCTTTTCTTTGGTTTGTTTTGCAAAAGAAATAAATGCTAAAACATTTATTTAAATGTTGATACTCATTGTGGCAACTGTTAAAATTATATCAGAAGCCCTCACCAAGTGTCAACATTTTTGGCCATATATTATTTATATAATAAATATATTTCCAATGCAAATAGTTATTGGATTAACTCAAACGCCCAAAATAAATGTCTCTGAGCTCCCAGAAATATTGGTTTGAGTTTTATCTCTGTCCAATATTTTTAAAGAAGAACATGAACATTTTCTTGGAAATATTTGAGACAATTTTTATTTTGATCATTTCTAGGAGGGTTTTTGAGGCTTTCACAATCCCCATTTCATTTTAAATGAAAATTAAACATGATGCAAACACAAGGGACTAGCCTAGTGCTTACCAGAACTAGGGATGTGACATGGAGAGAGAACAAGGGCGGAGAGTGTTGGATGGGTCTATATGTATAGCGCGAGCGAGACATGTGTATGTGTGAACCAGGGAGATATAAGGCCAGTTTGGCTTGCGTCCTGAGCATCTTTTGCCCGGCCTGGGGTTGTGGCTGGATTTCATGCACGCTTGTTTGGTTGCTACCCTGTGAAAAATAAAGCCTGCCTGGCCTGGGTTCCCTTGCACTTTAATTAGCCTGGCTGAACTCCAGACACTGCAAGTAGCCTGGCCCAGGCGACCGATTTTGAATGCCTGGTCATGCCTGGTCGTGTGGCCACGAGGCTAACAGCAACATGGATGGATATTAGCATTAAATAATTGATGCGTGGATTGATTGATGGACGTTGATGCTTTGCCTGGCCCAGGCATGAACCAAACGCTTCAGCACCACACAAGCCTGGCCAGGCAGAAATATTTTACATCTCACGTCCACACCAGGCAGTACCGGCCATCAAGGCATGAGGGTTAGGTCACGAACCAAACTGACCAATAAAGTTTGAGAGAGATTGAGGAGCCCCGATAAGGCTGAGTTGTGCGACAGATAGCTGGGAGGGGGAAAGAGATATTCCATCCGCTCGATAATGCAGTGCATGTAAATTTTTTAGAAGTCAAACTTTGGAAACTTTGATCAGGTTTACGCAAATGTTATTTATATCTACAATACCAAAGATACATCATACAAAACTACATATCATGGTGAATCTAATGGTATATATTTTCCGTACTAGATGTAATTCTTTTTCTCCACGTACATGGTCAAACTTTGTGATGTTTGACTTTTCAATAAATCCATATGCTATGGACCGAGGAGACTGCCTCAGTCGAGACAGATCAAGTGCGTGTGAAGGAGAATGAGTAAGTGTGCAAAAAGAGTATGTGTGTGAAAGAGAAAGTGACAACAAACGATAAATTAGAGGGAGAGTGTGTTTTTTCGTTTCTTATGCGAACATATCACGCATGCATCTCCGAGATGGAAAAGCGAGGCGAGGAGATACACGAAGATAGCTAGTGTGTGATTGTTTGCAACGGAGAGAGACACCCCTATAGCACATGTCCAATAGAGGTGTGGCCAACAAGGAACAAAGGTCGAGAGGGACACATGGATGGCATGGACGCATGGGGAGGGAGAGAGGGTGTGTTTGTGACAGAGAGATCCCGTCGAGATCGTGAGGGGACTATATGGGTGGGAGATTGAGGGAGTGCATGCGCGATAGAAATATGCCCCGAGAGAAATCGAGATAGACCATGCACATGTTTGTGATGGAGACTAAGATTAGCTAGTCATATACATATAGGTGGACTGCGTGTGCCTACAATTGAGTGAGAGACCATCATACTTGGCTAGCTGGGCATGAGATTGTGTGTGTGCACGTGTGAGATGGAGAGAGAACGAGGGGAGAGATAGAGTTTTAGATGGGCCTATCGAGTGTGAGTGAGATATGCATGTGTATGTGTGACCCGGGTGGATGGAGAGTTTGAGAGAGGGGGGGAAGATGTAACATCCCAAATTTTCAATTTGGAATGTTATACATTAGATCATCAATGCATATCATATTTTATTTTGCTTTTGGTCTTGATCCTAGAAAATTCTACGCAACTCAAGGACCCACGGAGAGAGTTGGGGATTTCGTTATTTTCATATTTGAGTTTTCTCAAATTTTAGAGAATAGGATCATTTGATTTTAATTATTTTATCATCAATTATTTTCATTACAAAAATATGAGAGAGGGAATAAAATGACTTTCCCAAAATAAAGAAATATTGAGGATTTAATATTAAAATCAAATAAGATTTTGTTTCGGAGTTTTTCGTTATTTTATTTGAATTTAGGAAAAATTTGCGTTTTTCAAAATTGAATTTAGGCCCCAAATAAATGTTCACCTTGTGCGGCTTGATTTAGAAGCCCGGGAAAATTTATTTCGGGATTTTTGGAGTCCATTTAGTATTTCTTTTCATTTTTCTTTTGCGCGTAATTATTTTAAAAAAAAATCGCACCGACCTACGGGCCGTGTCCGACCGGGACTCCGGCCCGACTAGCCTTTATAAGCCGGCCCACCCCCGGGCCGAAACCCTAGCCCCGAGCCGCCCCAGCCCCAGCCCCGCCCGAGACGCCGCCGCCGCGCCTCGCCGCCGCGCCGCCGCCCGCCGCCCACCGCGGCCGCCGCCGCGCCTCGCCGCCGCGCCGCTGCCCGCCGCCCGTCGCCGCCGCCTCGCCGGACGCCGCCGCCTCGCCGACCCGCCGCCCGAGGTCGCCTCGAAATCCGTGTCACCATTTTTTTTGAAAAACCGTTCGGTTTTTCCATTGGTTTTTCGTCGGTTTTTTTGTTTCAGTTTTTTTAAATAGATCAGATTTTTTCCGATTTATTTGTTTAGCGAGCGTTCGTCCGTTCGTTCGTTCTAGCGAATGTTCATCGTTTTTCTTCTTTTTCTCGGATTAAATCCGCGATTTTCTGATCGCGATTTCTGATCCGAATTTCGTTTTAGTATAACTTTTCGCTCGTTTATCAGAATCAGGCGATTCAAGCGCCTGGAGTTTTGTCTCGAAACCCTCTATCCGTTTAACCAACTTAAACAAGTTTTTTCTACTGTAAAATTTGACTTAGATCCAGATTAGTAGAATGAAGTTGTTTTCTTTCGCCGCTTGACTTTCGTTGCTTCGTTCGATTTGATTCTTTTTGCAAACCGGAGTTCTTAAGTTGAACTTTCTGGTTAGATCTCTTATTTGACTTTTACATGTGCATTAGATGAGTGCTTATTGTATGCTTGTCTGTTTGTCTGCGATAGAATACCCGGAGTGCGCCGCCTGTTACTTCGAATTGCTAGGTTTCGCGGATCATCGGCAAGGCAAGTAACACTTTGATCATACCCTTTTCTACTACCTAGTTTTATTGCATTAGATCAATCCTCAAACATTGCACATCCAATTAAATTGTGGGATGTGAAGTAGTTGAGGTTGTACCTATCACCTGTTTTATTATCAAACATTTGGGAGTTACTTCTACGTTTGCCATTATGCCATGCTATGCTAGTAGACGTGGATTGGGTGAGTGATATCCATGACAGATGTGAGTTTGTTAATTAATGGTTTATCTAAGGTGGCAACTTAAACACACATCTGGGTGGATTGAGGTACCTGGGTATTCCAGGATTGCCTGTTTTTCTTTATGGACCGCCACCCAGGCTCAAAGGGATCATGAGATTATTCATACTAGAAACTTCCGTGTGCAGCCACAAGCCATTATGGGCTCTGGCATAGTTGATTATGTCGTGCGAACTCTTATAGGGTAGACTAGCAGATGTAGGGGAAAGTAGGTGTAACGGTCTATCCATCATAAGGTGCTAGCGCTTCTGAAAGACTATGTCTCGGTCATCCGTCTTCTCAAACACCATGTAGTGCGAGAAACCAAACGGAGGCGATCGAGTCTTGTGGGGAAAAGTGCGCAAACCTCTGCAGAGTGTAATAAACTAATCATGATTAGCCCTGTCCCCGGTTATGGACATCTTGAGTATCTAGTACCTGGATTATCATGTGAATCTCAACATGTTACTATAAAATTAATTTTGATGGGTTTGTTTAATGATGATGCTTAATTGGGATTGAGGATGCTGTCAACCATTCTCAATGTTTAACAACTACCATGATAGTTAAATAAATTTTATTCCTTTGAAGTAGGGAAAAATTGGCTTTACGCAAAACTGTAACCATAGAGCTTTCCACCAGCCAAATATGCATATAGTATAGCAGTTTCATTCCATTACTCTCTATGTGTTACCTTGCCAACATATTCCATGTGCTGACCCGTTTCGGGCTGCAACGTTAATGTTGCAGACTTTTCAGACGATGATTAAGGAGTTTTTAGGTCGTGGTTCTATACTCAGTGATGCCGTTGGAGTTGATGGACTCACTTATCTTCCAAGCCTTCCGCTGTTATCGTTATTAGATGGCCTTAAGCCATATTTATTGTAATAAGTTCTCTATGGAGACACTTGATGTAATAAGTGTGTGATTGCTACTCTGTAAATCCTCCGAGTACTGGGTGGTGTCAGCATTACTGATCCAGGGATGACACCGGAGCACAGAGATTGGACCGTTTGAGGTCTGGTCGCTACAGAAGAGCTCCGAGACGACATAGTGGTGCGTGAGAGAGTTACAGGCAAAGAGCCAAGGAATCTGTGTGCGTATGATGAGTGCACCCAAGATATCTGTCGGAAATATGCCCTAGAGGCAATAATAAATTAGTTATTATTATATTTCCTTGTTCATGATAATCGTTTATTATCCATGCTAGAATTGTATTGATAGGAAACTCAGATACATGTGTGGATACATAGACAACACCATGTCCCTAGTAAGCCTCTAGTTGACTAGCTCGTTGATCAATAGATGGTTATGGTTTCCTGACGATGGACATTGGATGTCATTGATAACGGGATCACATCATTAGAAGAATGATGTGATGGACAAGACCCAATCCTAAGCATAACACAAGATCGTGTAGTTCGCATGCTAAAGCTTTTCTAATGTCAAGTATCATTTCCTTAGACCATGAGATCGTATGGTTGAACTTTCTGGTTAGATCTCTTATTGGACTTTTACCTGTGCATTAGATGAGTGCTTATTGTATGCTTGTTTGTTTTTCTGCGATAGAATACCCGGAGTGCGCCGCCTGTTACTTCGAATCGCTAGGTTTCACGGATCATCAGCAAGGCAAGTAACACTTTGATCATACCCTTTTCTACTACCCAGTTTTATTGCATTAGATCAATCCTCAAACATTGCATGATTAGGATCCAATTAAATTGTGGGATGGGAAGTAGTTGAGGTAGTACCTATTACCTGTTTTATTATCAAACCTTTGGGAGTTACTTCTACGTTTGCCATTATGCCATGCTATGCTAGTAGACGTGGATTGGGTGAGTGATATCCATGATAGATGTGAGTTTGTTAATTAATGGTTTATCTAAGGTGGCAACTTAAACACACATCTAGGTGGATTGAGGTACCTGGGTATTCCAGGATTGCCTGTTTTCTTTATGGACCGCCACCCAGGCTCAAAGGGATCATGAGATTATTCATACTAGAAACTTCCGTGTGCAGCCACAAGCCATTATGGGCTCTGGCATAGTTGATTGTGTCGTGCGAACTCTTACAGGGTAGACTAGCAGATGTAGGGGAAAGTAGGTGTAACGGTCTATCCATCGTAAGGTGCTAGCGCTTCTGAAAGACTATGTCTCGGTCATCCATCTTCTCAAACACCATGTAGTGCGAGAAACCAAACAGAGGCGATTGAGTCTTGTGGGGAAAAGTGCGCAAACCTCTGCAGAGTGTAATAAACTAATCATGATTAGCCGTGTCCCCGGTTTTGGACATCTTGAGTATCTAGTACCTGGATTATCATGTGAATCTCGACATGTTACTGTAAAATTAATTTTGATGGGTTTGTTTAATGATGATGCTTAATTGGGATTGAGGATGCTATCAACCATTCTCAATGTTTAACAACTACCATGATAGTTAAATAAATTTTATTCCTTTGAAGTAGGGAAAAATTGGCTTTACGCAAAATTGTAACCATAGAGCTTTCCACCAGCCAAATATGCATATAGTATAGCAGTTTCATTCCATTACTCTCTATGTGTTACCTTGCTAGCATATTCCATGTGCTGACCCGTTTCGGGCTGCAACGTTAATGTTGCAGACTTTTCAGACGATGATTAAGGAGTTTTTAGGTCGTGGTTCTATACTCAGTGATGCTGTTGGAGTTGATGGACTCACTTATCTTCCAAGCCTTCCGCTGTTATCGTTATTAGATGGCCTTAGGCCATATTTATTGTAATAAGTTCTCTATGGAGACACTCGATGTAATAAGTGTGTGATAGCTACTCTGTTATAAATCCTCCGAGTACTATGTGGTGTCAGCATTACTGATCCAGGGATGACACCGGAGCACAGAGATTGGACCGTTTGAGGTCTGGTCGCTACATAGATGGTATCAGAGCACACGCTGACTGTAGGACACGACCACTAAGCTAAAAACCTAGATCACTATTCACTCTCTTCTCTTCTGACCTCTCATCTTTTCTACTCTTTAGGATGGCGGATGCAAGGAACAAGTTCACGCAACCGGATGAAGATACACCCTTTGGACGTCACTTGAAGGAAGTCACGAGATACCTGAACATAGGAGTACCAAGCTTCACCGGAACCTACAACGCTACTTTACCTGAAGAAGAGTGCTGGATGATTGAAGTTCAAGTTCCAGGAAGGACGTTCATGCCAGTCACTGAGCCCATAGAGTTTTCTTTTGATGCACCAACTTGGAGTCTAGGAAAGAGCATGGCAGCTCACATCGCCATGGGACGCATTGGAGAAGTCTACCGCAATGATATCAAGGATACTATCTACCAGATTTGTGGGCACCGAGATGAGCACTGGGAGATGATCAGCACCAGAAAGGATAGATCCATTGCAGCTTTTATCCAGGAATTAAACCAGCACATTCGACGACACGAGAACCAGATGTGCGCCGACATGATACACCTGAAGAAGGCAAGGACAAGAATCAAGGAACTGGAGGAAGAACTCAAGGCTACACGTGAAGATTATGAAGAGGAAATTGAAGTGCTAGTGGATAAGAATGCCGACCTAACAATGAAGCTAGCAATATTTATGGGAGGCCCTACACCAGTAGATGAAGACGAAGAACCCCAGGAGATTCGCTCGGAAGACTACATCATCATCGATGACACCGACTCGGACCCAGATGATAGCGATAATGATTATGTTGATGAAGCCGCAGCAGATATCATGGAGTCTGCAACCGAAGAATATTTCTAGTAGACCACCTCATAATTAGTAGTAGTCCACCATGTAAATATAGTAGTCCGAGCACTTTTGTGATAGTTAGATCGATTGTATGCCCTTGTTTGATTGATTGAATGAAGTGAATTGTTTGCTTTTGCGTCATGTGTATATGGATAGTGTTTTCTCTTTAGACCCCCTCTATTCTTACATCTCATCTTTTCTGAAACCCTCAGATGCCTCCGAGACGTGACCCCGGATTTACCTTTCCACCGGAGCTCACCCAGTTAATCCAGCAGCAGAACACATTGATGCAGTTGCTAGTCCAGAATCAGAATCAGGGGAACAACAACAACAACCCACCACCACCACCACCACCTGTTGATCACTTAGCCCGTTTTCTTAGGCTGAATCCGCCGGTGTTTTCCAGTAGCACCGAGCCGATAGTAGCAGATGATTGGCTCTGCAAGACAGCTAGAGAGTTGACCATGCATAGATGCGGAGAAGGTGAAGTTTGCCGCACATCATCTTGAAGGACCCGCAGCATCATGGTGGGAGAATTTCACAGCCACTTTCCCTGTCGACACTGTCACATGGGACCAGTTTCAGCAGGCCTTTCGTACAGCCCATGTTTCAGCAGGAGCTATGGCCATGAAGAAGCGTGAGTTTTGCAACTTGCACCAAGGAGGACGGACAGTTGGCTAGTATGTGGAGGACTTTAGTAAATTAGCACGTTATGCCCCAGATGACGTTGCTACGGATGCAGCCAAGCATGAGAAGTTTCTGGAAGGACTGAATGATGAGTTGAGCATGCAGTTGATGGTAGCAACCTTCAACAACTACCAGGACTTGGTAGACCGTGCTCTTATGACTGAAGGCAAGCAGCAGCAAATTGAGAATTGCAAGAGGAAGTATGGACAAGGAAAGTACAATTCAGGAGCTCAGCAGAAGCCACGTTTTACCCCTAGACCGAGAGGACATTTTCAGCATAACCATGGAGGAGGTAGCTCGCACAATCACAATGGCACCAAGAATGATAATTGGAATGGAGGAAGCAATGGCTAGAATCGCACCAACCCATCAACCCCAGCCAAGAAAGACCTGAGCCAAGTCACTTGCTTTAAGTGTCAGAAGACCGGACATTATGCCAATGAATGTCCTGAAGGCCAGAATGGCAATGGAAGTTCTGGGAAGAAGCCGAACCCTTTCAACAGGGGACAGGTGAACCACGTTAAGGTGGAGGAGGTTGAAGAGCAGCCGGATGCCGTAATCGGTAAGTTTTTAGTTAAGTCATTTACTGCACTCGTTCTTTTTGATACTGGTGCATCGCATTCATACATATCAAGGGGATTTGTGAACAAGTATAACCTGCCCACTAAGGTTCTTAGAACACCTATGCTAGTAAACTCACCAGGAGCGGAGTATATGGCCAGTCAAGGATGTTTTCAAGTGCCATTGAGTATAGGTAGGCATGTGTTTCCCTCGGATTTAATCATTTTGGAATCACAAGGATTGGATGTAATTCTGGGTATGGATTGGCTGTCGATGTATGGAGGAAACATCAATTGCGCCAGTAAGACAATTTTGCTTACCACCCCAGAAGGGAGAAGGATCAAGTATGTATCCCGACATGTGCCAAAAGGGACTCAAGTAAATTGTTTAACAGGAGTTGTGCAGGAGGAGGTACCCGTGGTAAGGGATTTCCCTGAAGTATTTCCAGAGGAGTTACCAGGCATGCCACCGGATAGAGATATTGAGTTTTTGATTGAGCTATTGCCAGGCACATGGCCAATATCAAAGAGACCATACAGGATGCCTGCAAAGGATTTGGTGGAGATTAAGAAGCAGATTAAGGAGTTACTGGATAAAGGTTACATTCGCCCAAGTTCGTCACCTTGGGGATCACCAGTACTTCTAGTGGAGAAAAAGGATGGATCATTAAGGATGGTTGTTGATTATCGAGGATTGAATGAAGTAACGATTAAGAACAAGTACCCACTGACAATGATCAATGATCTGTTTGATCGATTGTAAGGAGCTAAGGTATTTTCCAAGATCGATCTGTGATCAGGATACCACCAGTTGAAGATTCGAGAACATGATATTCCTAAGACAGCTTTTACCACCAGGTATGGGCTGTATGAGTATACCGTTATGTCATTTGGTCTGACTAATGCACCTGCCTATTTTATGAACATGATGAATAAAGTGTTTATGGAGTTTTTGGATAAGTTCGTCATGGTGTTCATTGATGATATCCTGGTTTACTCGAAAAATGAAGAGGAGCATAAGGAGCATTTGCGTTTGGTACTTGGTAAGCTCAGAGAACATCAGTTGTATGCCAAGTTTAGCAAATGTGAGTTTTGGTTGAAGGAAGTAGGATTCCTCGGACACGTTATATCCGGAGAAGGAATAGCAGTAGATCCCACCAAGGTTGATACCGTGACCAAGTGGGAAGCACCAACCACGGTTGGAGAGATACGGAGTTTTCTTGGACTCGCAGGATGCTACCGGAGATTCATTGAGAATTTCTCCAAGATTGCAAAGCCTACGACAGAGTTATTAAAGAAGGATACCAAGTTCAAATGGACTGAGGAATGTGAGGCTAGTTTCCAGGAGTTGAAGAAACGCTTGGTTACTTCACCAGTGTTGATTTTACCAGATCAGACCAAGGACTATGAGGTGTATTGCGACGCTTCACGTCGAGGACTTGGAGCAGTGCTTATGCAGGAAGGGAGAGTTGTTTCATATGCGTCAAGACAACTGAAATCTCATGAGTTGAATTATGCTATGCATGATTTGGAATTAGCAGCCACAGTGCATGCATTGAAAACATGGAGACATTTCCTCATTGGAAACCATTGCGAGGTGTACACGGATCATAAGAGTTTGAAGTACGTTTTCATGCAGAAGGAGTTAAACCTCAGACAAAGGAGATGGTTGGAGCTCATCAAGGATTATGATATGAGATTGCATTACCATCCCGGAAAGGCTAATGTAGTAGCTGACGCATTGAGCCGTAAGAGCAATGTTAATACATTAATGAAGGGAGAAATACCAAGGGAGTTAGCCAAAAATCTTCGTGAACTATGTTTGGAAATAGTTCCGAGAGGCTATGTAGCGGCATTGGAGATTCAGTCAACTTTGATGGATAGAATCAGAGAAGCTCAGAAGACTGACAAGGAGATTGCCACTATAAAGGAGAAAATAAGCAAAGGAAAGGCTAAAGGATTTCGTGAGGATGAGCACGACACCCTATGGTTTGAAGATCGTGTTTATGTGCCCAATGGCCCGGAGATCAGGAAGTTGATTCGGCAAGAGGCACACGATTCACCATATTCGATTCACCCAGGAAATACCAAGATGTATTTGGATTTGAAGGATATTTTCTGGTGGACCAGAATGAAGAAGGATATTGCGGAGTATGTAGCAGTTTGTGATGTGTGTCAGAGAGTAAAGGCAGAGCATCAGAAGCCAACATGATTGTTACAACCATTGCCGATACCCGAATGGAAGTGGGATAAGTTAGGCATGGATTTTATTACAGGATTACCCAGGACTCGTTCAGGCTATGACTCGATTTGGGTTATAGTCGATCGATTAACGAAAGTAGCTCATTTCATCCCGGTAAAGACCACTTACACCAGTGCTAAGTTGGCAAAGATATACATGACCAGGATCGTATGTCTGCATGGAGTTCCGAGGAGTATCGTATCAAATAGAGGAACCCAGTTTACCTCAAAGTTCTGGAAGCAGTTGCATGAAACTTTTGGGTACTAGGCTAGAATTCAGTACAGCTTTTCATCCACAGACAGATGGACAGACCGAGAGAGTCAATCAGATTTTGGAGGATATGCTGAGAGCTTGTGCGCTAGATTATGGATCTAGTTGGGACGAGAATTTGCCATATGCAGAGTTCTCTTACAACAACAGTTACCAAACCAGTTTAAAGATGGCCCCTTTCGAAGCTTTGTACGGAAGGAGGTGCAGGACACCGTTGACGTGGGATGAAGTTGGAGATCGCCAGTTGTTTGGGCCTGATTTGATTAAAGAGTCTGAACAGAAGGTGAAATTGATTCGCGATAGGCTCAAGGTAGCTCAGTCCAGACAGAAGAGTTATGCAGATTCTAAACGCAAGGAGACTGTTTACGAAGTTGGAGATAGAGCTTATCTTCGAGTATCCCCACTTCGGGGAACAAAGCGTTTTGGTGTTAAAGGAAAGTTAGCGCCACGATTTATAGGACCATATCGAGTTTTGGAGCGTATGGGAGAAGTGGCCTACAAGTTGGAATTGCCCGAAGGATTGTCAGGAGTTCATGATGTGTTCCATGTTTCTCAGTTGAAGAAGTGCCACGCGGAGATGGTTGACAAACCCTTGAGAGACACAGTGCCATTGGAAACAATTCAGTTGGATAACGATTTGACCTATGAGGAGAAACCAATTAAGATTCTCGAGTTTGCGAGCCGAGTCACTCGCAACAAGGTTATCAAGTTTTGCAAAGTTCAGTGGAGCCACCACACGGAGGATGAAGCCACCTGGGAGCGAGAGGAAGATTTGCTCAAGGACCACCCTCACCTATTTTCTAGCCAACCCGAATCTCAAGGGCGAGATTCATCTTAAGGGGGGGTAGGTTTGTAACATCCCAAATTTTCAATTTGGAATGTTATACATTAGATCATCAATGCATATCATATTTTATTTTGCTTTTGGTCTTGATCCTAGAAAATTCTACGCAACTCAAGGACCCACACAGAGAGTTGGGGATTTCGTTATTTTCATATTTGAGTTTTCTCAAATTTTGAGAATAGATCATTTGATTTTAATTATTTTATCATCAATTATTTCTATTACAAAAATATGAGAGAGGGAATAAAATGACTCTCCCAAAATAAAGAAATATTGAGGATTTAATAATAAAATCAAATAAGATTTTATTTCGGAGTTTTTCGTTATTTTATTTGAATTTAGGAAAAATATGTGTTTTTCAAAATTACATTTAGGCCCCAAATAAATGTTCACCTTGTGTGGCTTGATTTTAGAAGGCTGGGAAAATTTATTTCGGGATTTTTGGAGTCCGTTTAGTATTTCTTTTTATTTTTCTTCTGCGCGTAATTTTTTTTAAAATCGCACCGACCTATGGGCCGTGTCCGACCGGGACTCCCGCCCGACTAGCCTTTATAAGCCGGCCCACCCCCGGGCCGAAACGCTAGCCCCGAGCCGCCCCAGCCCCAGCCCCGCCCGAGCCACCGCCGCCGCCG
>NC_041384.1:365215886-365240557 GCF_002162155.2 Triticum dicoccoides | reverse complement strand
GAAAAACCGTTCAGTTTTTCCGTCAGTTTTTCGTCGGTTTTTTTGTTTCGGTTTTTTTAAATAGATCGGTTTTTTCCGAATTATTTATTTACTGAGCGTTCGTCCGTTCGTTTGTTCTAGCGAACGTTCGTCGTTTTTTTCTTTTTCTCGGATTAAATCCGCGATTTTTTGATCGCGATTTCTGATCTGATTTTCGTTTTAGTATAATTTTTCGCTCGTTTATCGGAATCAGGCGATTCAAGTGCCTAGAGTTTCGTCTCGAAACCCTCTATCCGTTTAACCAACTTAAACAAGTTTTTGCTACTGTAAAATTTGACTTATATCCAGATTAGTAGAAGGAAGTTGTTTTCTTTCGCTGTTGGACTTTCGTTGCTTCGTTCGATTTGATTCTTTTTGCAAACCGGAGTTCTTAAGTTGAACTTTCTGGTTAGATCTCTTATTTGACTTTTACCTGTGCATTAGATGAGTGCTTATTGTATGCTTGTTTGTTTGTCTGCGATGGAATACCCGGAGTGCGCCGCCTGTTACCTCGAATCGCTAGGTTTCACGGATCATCAGCAAGGCAAGTAACACTTTGATCATACCCTTTTCTACTACCCAGTTTTATTGCATTAGATCAATCCTCAAACATTGCATGTTTAGGATCCAATTAAATTGTGGGATGGGAAGTAGTTGAGGTAGTACCTATTACCTGTTTTATTATCAAACCTTTGGGAGTTACTTCTACGTTTGCCATTATGCCATGCTATGCTAGTAGACGTGGATTGGGTGAGTGATATCCATGATAGATGTGAGTTTGTTAATTAATGGTTTATCTAAGGTGGCAACTTAAACACACATCTGGGTGGATTGAGGTACCTGGGTATTCCAGGATTGCCTGTTTTTCTTTATGGACCGCCACCCAGGCTCAAAGGGATCATGAGTATTCATACTAGAAACTTCCATGTGCAGCCACAAGCCATTATGGGCTCTGGCATAGTTGATTATGTCGTGCGAACTCTTACAGGGTAGACTAGCAGATGTAGGGGAAAGTAGGTGTAACGGTCTATCCATCGTAAGGTGCTAGCGCTTCTGAAAGACTATGTCTCGGTCATCCATCTTCTGAAACACCATGTAGTGCGAGAAACCAAACGGAGGCGATCGAGTCTTGTGGGGAAAAGTGCGCAAACCTCTGAGAGTGTAATAAACTAATCATGATTAGCCGTGTCCCCGGTTATGGACATCTTGAGTATCTAGTACCTGGATTATCATGTGAATCTCGACATGTTACTGTAAAATTAATTTTGATGGGTTTGTTTAATGATGATGCTTAACTGGGATTGAGGATGTTGTCAACCATTCTCAATGTTTAACAACTACCATGATAGTTAAATAAATTTTATTCCTTTGAAGTAGGGAAAAATTGGCTTTACACAAAATTGTAACCATAGAGCTTTCCACCAGCCAAATATGCATATAGTATAGAAGTTTCATTCCATTACTCTCTATGTGTTACCTTGCCAGCATATTCCATGTGCTGACCCGTTTCGGGCTGCAACGTTAATGTTGCAGACTTTTCAGACGACGATTAAGGAGTTTTTAGGTCGTGGTTCTATACTCAGTGATGCCGTTGGAGTTGATGGACTCACTTATCTTCCAAGCCTTCCGCTGTTATCTTATTAGATGGCCTTAAGCCATATTTATTGTAATAAGTTCTCTATGGAGACACTTGATGTAATAAGTGTGTGATTGCTACTCTGTTATAAATCCTCCGAGTACTATGTGGTGTCAGCATTACTGATCCAGGGATGACACCGGAGCACAGAGATTGGACCGTTTGAGGTCTGGTCGCTACAGAAGAGCTCCGAGACGACATAGTGGTGCGTGAGAGAGTTACAGGCAAAGAGCCAAGGAATCTGTGTGCGTATGATGAGTGCACCCAAGATATCTGTTGGAAATATGCCCTAGAGGCAATAATAAATTAGCTATTATTATATTTCCTTGTTCATGATAATTGTTTATTATCCATGCTAGAATTGTATTGATAGGAAACTCAGATACATGTGTGGATACATAGACAACACCATGTCCCTAGTAAGCCTCTAGTTGACTAGCTCGTTGATCAATAGATGGTTACAGTTTCCTGACCATGGACATTGGATGTCATTGATAACGGGATCACATCATTAGAAGAATGATGTGATGGACAAGACCCAATCCTAAGCATAGCACAAGATCGTGTAGTTCGCATGCTAAAGCTTTTCTAATGTCAAGTATCATTTCCTTAGACCATGAGATTGTGCAACTCCCGGATACCGTAGGAATACTTTGGGTGTGCCAAACGTCACAACGTAATTGGGTGGCTATAAAGGTGCACTACGGGTATCTCCGAAAGTGTCTGTTGGGTTGGCACGAATCGAGACTGGGATTTGTCACTCCGTGTGACGGAGAGGTATCTCTGGGCCCACTCGGTAGGACATCATCATAATGTGCACAATGTGATCAAGGAGTTGATCACGGGATGATGTGTTACGTAATGAGTAAAGAACTTGCCGGTAACGAGATTGAACAAGGTATCGGGATACCGACGATCGAATCTAGGGCAAGTACAATACCGCTAGACAAAGGGAATTGTATACGGGATTGATCGAATCCTCGACATCGTGGTTCATCCGATTAGATCATCGTGGAACATGTGGGAGCCAACATGGTTATCCAGATCCCGCTGTTGGTTATTGACCGGAGAGTTATCTCGGTCATGTATGCATGGTTCCCGAACCCGTAGGGTCTACACACTTAAGGTTCGATGACGCTAGGGTTATAGGGAATAGATATACGTGGTTACCGAATGTTGTTCGGAGTCCCGGATGAGATCCCGGACGTCACGAGGAGTTCCAAAATGGTCTGGAGGTAAAGATTTATATATGGGAAGTCCTGTTTTGGTCGCCGGAAAAGTTTCGGGTTTTATTGGTAATGTACCGGGACCACCGGGAGGGTCCCGGTGGTCCACCAAGTGGGGCCACTAGCCCCGGAGGGCTGCATGGGCCAAGTGTGGGAGGGGACCAGCCCCAGGTGGGCTGGTGCGCCCCCCCACCAAGGCCCAAGGCGCAAGGGAGAGTGGAAGGGGGCAAACCCTAAGCTCAGATGGGCCTAAGGCCCACCTAGTGGTGCGCCCCCCTCTCTTCCCCCTTGTCCGCCCCCCTAGATGGGATCTAGGGCTGGCCGCCACCCCATAGGGGTGGAAACCTAGGTAGGGGCGCAGCCCCTCACCTCCCCCTATATATACTTGAGGTTTTGGGCTGCCAGACACACAATTCAATCTCCTTCTTGGCGCAGCCCTACCCCTCTCCCTCCTCGTCTCTTGCGGTCCTTGGCGAAGCCCTGCTGGAGTACCACGCTCCTCCACCACCACCACGCCGTCGTGCTGCTGCTGGATGGAGTCTTCCCCAACCTCTCCTTCTCCCCTTGCTGGATCAAGGCGTAGGAGACGTCACCGGGCTGTACGTGTGTTGAACACGGAGGTGCTGTCTGTTCGGCACTAGGATCATCGGTGATTTGGATCACGACGAGTACGACTCCATCAACCCTGTTCACTTGAACGCTTCCTCTTAGCGATCTACAAGGGTATGTAGATGCACTCTCCTTCCCTCGTTGCTAGATTACTCCATAGATTGATCTTGGTGACGCGTAGAAAATTTTGAATTTCTGCTACGTTCCCCAACAGTGGCATCATGAGCTAGGTCTATGCGTAGTTTCTATGCACGAGTAGAACACAAAGTAGTTGTGGGCGTTGATTTTGTTCAATATGCTTACCGTTACTAGTCCAATCTTGATTTGGCGACATTGTGGGATGAAGCGTCCCAGACCGACCTTACACGTACTCTTACGTGAGACTGGTTCCACCGACTGACATGCACTAGTTGCATAAGGTGGCTAGCGGGTGTCTGTCTCTCCCACTTTAGTCCGATCGGATTCGATGAAAAGGGTCCTTATGAAGGGTAAATAGCAATTGGCATATCACGTTGTGGTTTTTGCGTAGGTAAGAAACGTTCTTGCTAGAAACCCATAGCAGCCACGTAAAACATGCAAACAACAATTAGATGACGTCTAACTTGTTTTTGCAGGGTATGCTATGTGATGTGATATGGCCAAGAAGAATGTGATGAATGATATGTGATGTATGAGATTGATCATGTTCTTGTAATAGGAATCACGACTTGCATGTCGATGAGTATGACAACCGGCAGGAGCCATAGGAGTTGTCTTTATTTATTGTATGACCTGTGTGTCATTGAACAACGCCATGTAATTACTTTACTTTATTGCTAACCGGTAGCCATAATAGTAGAAGTAATAAGTTGGCGAGACAACTTCATGGAGACACAATGATGGAGATCATGGTGTCATGCTAGTGACGATGATGATCATGGAGCCCCGAAGATGGAGATCAAAAGGAGCAATATGATATTGGCCATATCATGTCACTATTTGATTGCATGTGATGTTTATCATGTTTATACATCTTATTTGCTTAGAACAACGGTAGCCTAAATAAGATGATCCCTCACTAAAATTTCAAGATAAGTGTTCTCCCTAACTGTGCACTGTTGCGAAAGTTCGTCGTTTCGAAGCACCACGTGATGATCGGGTGTGATAGATTCTTACGTTCGAATACAACGGGTGTTGACGAGCCTAGCATGTACAAACATGGCCTTGGAACACATGCGAAACACTTAGATTAACTTGACGAGCCTAGCATGTATAGACATGGCCTCGGAACACGGAGGACCGAAAGGTCGAACATGAGTCGTATAGAAGATGCGATCAACATGAGATGTTCACCGATGATGACTAGTCCGTCTCACGTGATGATCGGATACGGCCTAGTTGATTCGGATCATGTATCACTTAGATGACTAGAGGGATGTCTATCTGAGTGGGAGTTCATAAGATGAACTTAATTATCCTGAACATAGTCAAAAGGTCTTCGCAAATTATGTCGTAGCTCGCGCTTCAGTTCTACTATTTAGATATGTTCCTAGAGAAAAATTAGTTGAAAGTTGATAGTAGCAATTATGCAGACAGTAGGAGGCTTATGTCCTTAATGCACCGCTCAGTGTGTTGAACCTCGAACGTCGTCTGTGGATGTTGTGAACATCTGACATACACGTTTTGATGACTACATGATAGTTCAGTGCGTAATGCTAAATGGTTTAGAATTGAGGCACCAAAGACATTTTTGAAACATCGCAGAACATATGAGATGTTCCAAGGACTGAAATTGGGATTTCAGGCTCGTGCCCACGTCAAGAGGTATAAGACCTCCGACGATTTTCTTAGCCCGCAAACTAAGGGAGAAAAGCTCAACTGTTGAGCTTGTGCTCAGATTGTCTGAGTACAACAATCATTTGAATCGAGTGGGAGTTGATCTTCCAGATGAGATAGTGATGTTTCTCCGAAGTCACCACCAAGCTGCTAGAGCTTCGTGATGAACTATAATATATCAGGGACATATATGATGATCCTTGAGATATTCACGATGTTTTGACACCACAAAAGTAGAAATCAAGAAGGAGCATCAATTGTTGATGGTTGGTGAAACCACTAGTTTCAAGAAGGGCAAGGGCAAAAAGGGATACTTCATGAAACAACAAATCAGTTGCTGCTCTAGTGAAGAAACCCAAAGTTGAACCCAAGCCTGAGACTAAGTGCTTCTGTAATAAGGGGAACGGTCACTGAAGCAGAACCACCCTAGATACTTGGTAGATGAGAAGGCTGGCAAGGTTGACAGAAGTATGTATTGGACATATATTAAATGTGTACTTTACTAGTACTCCTAGTAGCAGCAGGGTATTAGATACCGGTTCGGTTGCTAAGTGTTAGTAACTGAAAATAAAAGGCTACAGAATAAACGGAGACTAGCCAAAGGTGAGACGACGATATGTGTTGGAAGTTTTTCCAAGCTTGATGTGATCAAGCATCGCACGCTCCCTCTACCATCGAGATTGGTGTTTGCGTTGAGCATAGACATGATTGGATTATGTCTATCGCAATACGGTTATTCATTTAAGGAGAATAATGGTTACTCTATTTATTTGAATAATACCTTCAATGGTCTTGCACCTAAAATGAATGGTTTATTGAGTCTCGATCGTAGTGATACACATGTTCATGCCAAAAGATATAAGATAGTAATGATAGTACCACCTACTTGTGGCACTGCCACGTAAGTCATATCGGTATAAAACGCATGAAGAAGCTCCATGTTGATGGATCTTTGGGATCACTCTTTTTGAAAAGTTTGAGACATGCGAACCATGTCTATTGGTGTATATGCATGAAGAAACTCCATGCAAATGGACCGTTTGGACTCACTTGATTTTGAATCACTTGAGACATGCAAATCATACCACATGGGCAAGATGACTGAAAGCCTCGTTTTCAGTAAAATGGAACTAGAAAGCAACTTGTTGGAAGTAATACATTTTGATGTGTGCAGTCCAATGATTGCTGAGGCGTGTAGTGGATATCGTTATGTTCTTACTTCACAGATGATTTGAGTAGATTTACTTGATGAATCACGAGTCTGAATTATTGAAAGGTTCAAGTAATTTCAGGGTGAAGTTGAAAGATCGTCGTGACAAGAGGATAAAATATCTATGATATGATCATAGAGATGAATATCTGAATTACGAGTTTGGCACAGAATTAAGACATTGTGGAAATTGTTTCACAACTAATACAGCCTGGAACACCATAGTGTGATGGTGTGTCCGAACATCATAACTGCACCCTATTGGGTATGATGCATACCATGATGTCTCTTATCGAATTACCATGATAGTTTATGGGTTAGGCATTAGAGACAACCACATTCACTTTAAATAGGGCACCACGTAATTCCGATGAGATGACACCGTATGAACTATGGTTTAGAGAAACCTAAGCTGTCATTTCTTAAAAGTTTGGGGCTGCGACGCTTATGTGAAAAAGTTTCAGGCTGATAAGCTTGAACCCAAAGCGGATAAATGCATCTTCATAGGACACCCAAAACAGTTGGGTATACCTCCTAATTCAGATCCAAAAGCAATAGGGATTGTTTCTGGAATCGGGTCCTTTCTCGAGGAAAGGTTTCTCTCGAAAGAATTGAGTGGGAGGATGGTGGAGACTTGATGAGATTATTGAACCGTCACTTCAACTAGTGTATAGCAGGGCACAAAGAGTTGTTCCTATGGCACCTACACCAATTGAAGTGGAAGCTTATGATATTGATCATGAGACTTCGGATCAAGTCACTCCCAAACCTCGTAGGACGACAAGGATGCGTACTACTTCAGAGTGGTACGTAATCCAGTCTTGGAAGTCATGTTGCTAGACAACAATGAACCTATGAGCTATGGAGAAGCGATGGTGGGCCCGGATTCCAATAAATGGCTCGAGGCCATAAAATCCGAGAGAGGATCCATGTATGAAAACAAAGTGTAGACTTTGGCAGAACGGCTCGATGGTCGTAAGGCTGTTGAGTACAGATGGATTTTAAAAGGAAGATGGACAATGATGGTAAATTTCACCATTAAGAAAGCTCGACTTGTCGTTAAGATGTTTCCCGACAAGTTCAAGGAGTTGACTACGGTGAGACTTTCTCACTTGTAGTGATGCTAAGAGTCCGTTGGAATTATATTAGTAGTCACTGCATTATTTATGAAATCTTGCAGATAGGATGTCAAAAAACATTGTTTCCTCACGTTTTTTTGAGGAAAGGTTGTATGTGATTCAACCAGAAGGTTTTAACAATCCTGAAAGATGCTAACAAGTATGCAAAGCTCTAGCAATCCTTCTAAGGACTGGAGTAAGCATCTCGGAGTTGGAATATACGCTTTGATGATGATCAAAGATTTTGGGTTTATACAAAGTTTATGAGAAACTTGTATTTCCAAAGAAGTGAGTAGGAGCAGTATAGAATTTCTGATGAGTATATGTTGTTAACATATTGTTGATCGGAAATGATGTAGAATTTCTGGAAAGCATGCAGAGTTATTTGAAAAGTGTTTTTCAATTGAAAACCTGGATTAGGCTACTTGAGTATTGAGCATTAAGATCTATAAGGATAGATCAAAACGCTTAATAGTACTTTCAAATGAATACATACCGTGACAAGATTTTGAAGGAGTTCAAAATGGATCAGCAAAGAAGGAGTTCTTGGCTGTGTTATAAGGTGTGAACATTGAGTTAGACTCGAAACCTGACCGCGGCAGAATAGAGAGAAAGGACGAAGGTCATCCCCTATGCTTTAGACGTAGGCTCTACAGTATGCTATGCTGTGTACCGCACCTGAAGTGTGCCTTGCCATGAGTCAGTCAAGAGGTACAAGAGTGATCCAAGAATGGATCACAGGACAACGGTCAAAGTTATCCTTAGTAACTAGTGGACTAAGGAATTTTCTCGATTATGGAGGTGGTAAAAGAGTTCGTCGTAAAGGGTTACGCCGATGCAAACTTTGACACTAATCCAGATTATTCTGAGTAGTAAACTGGATTCGTATAGTAGAACAGTTATTTGGAATAGCTCCAAATAGAACGTGGTAGCTGCATCTAGGAGATGACATAGAGATTTGTAAAGCACACACGGATCTGAAAGGTTCAGACCCGTTGACTATAACCTCTCTCACAAGCATAACATGATCAAACCCAGAACTCTTTGGGTGTTAGTCACATGGGGATGTGACCTTGAGTGTTAATCACATATCGATGTGAACTGGATTATTGAGTCTAGTGCAAGTGGGAGACTGTTGGAAATATGCCCTAGAGGCAATAATAAATTAGTTATTATTATATTTCCTTGTTCATGATAATCGTTTATTATCCATGCTAGAATTTTATTGATAGGAAACTCAGATACATGTGTGGATACATAGACAACACCATGTCCCTAGTAAGCCTCTTGTTGACTAGCTCGTTGATTAATAGATGGTTACAGTTTCCTGACCATGGACATTGGATGTCATTGATAACGGGATCACATCATTAGAAGAATGATGTGATGGACAAGACCCAATCCTAAGCATAGCACAAGATCGTGTAGTTCGCATGCTAAAGCTTTTCTAATGTCAAGTATCATTTCCTTAGACCATGAGATTGTGCAACTCCCGGATACCGTAGGAATACTTTGGGTGTGCCAAACATCACAACGTAACTGGGTGGCTATAAAGGTGCACTACGGGTATCTCCGAAAGTGTCTGTTGGGTTGGCACGAATCGAGACTGGGATTTGTCACTCCGTGTGACGGAGAGGTATCTCTGGGCCCACTCGGTAGGACATCATCATAATGTGCACAATGTGATCAAGGAGTTGATCACGGGATGATGTGTTACAGAATGAGTAAAGAGACTTGCCGGTAACGAGATTGAACAAGGTATCGGGATACCGACGATCGAATCTAGGGCAAGTACAGTACCGCTAGACAAAGGGAATTGTATACGGGATTGATCGAATCCTCGACATCGTGGTTCATCCGATGAGATCATAGTGGAACATGTGGGAGCCAACATGGTTATCCAGATCCCGCTGTTGGTTATTGACCGGAGAGTTATCTCGGTCATGTCTGCATGGTTCCCGAACCCGTAGGGTCTACACACTTAAGGTTCGATGACGCTAGGGTTATAGGGAATAGATATACGTGGTTACCGAATGTTGTTCGGAGTCCCGGATGAGATCTCGGACGTCACGAGGAGTTCCAAAATGGTCCGGAGGTAAAGATTTATATATGGGAAGTCCTGTTTTGGTCGCCGGAAAAGTTTCGGGTTTTATCGGTAATGTACCGGGACCACCGGGAGGGTCCCGGTGGTCCACCAAGTGGGGCCACTAGCCCCGGAGGGCTGCATGGGCCAAGTGTGGGAGGGGACCAGCCCCAGGTGGGCTGGTGCACCCCCCCACCAAGGCCCAAGGCGCAAGGGAGAGTGGAAGGGGGCAAACCCTAGGCTCAGATGGGCCTAAGGCCCACCTAGTGGTGCGCCCCCTCTCTCCCCACTTGGCCGCCCCCCTAGATGGGATCTAGGGCTGGATTCCACCCCTAGGGCTGGAAACCTAGGTGGGGGCACAGCCCCTCCCCTCCCCCTATATATACTTGAGGTTTTGGGCTGCCAGACACACGATTCAATCTTCTTCTTGGCGCAGCCCTACCCCTCTCCCTCCTCGTCTCTTGCGGTGCTTGGCGAAGCCCTGCTGGAGTACCACGCTCCTCCACCACCACCACGCCGTCGTGCTGCTGCTGGATGGAGTCTTCCCCAACCTCTCCTTCTCCCTTTGCTGGATCAAGGCGTAGGAGACGTCACCGGGCTGTACGTGTGTTGAACACGGAGGTGCCGTCCGTTCGGCACTAGGATCATCGGTGATTTGGATCACGACGAGTACGACTCCATCAACCCCGTTCACTTGAACGCTTTCGCTTAGCGATCTACAAGGGTATGTAGATGCACTCTCCTTCCCTCGTTGCTAGATTACTCCATAGATTGATCTTGGTGATGCGTAGAAAGTTTTGAATTTCTGCTACGTTCCCCAACAATATCTAGCTTGGACTAGCTAGAGTATTATACATAGTGTGCGAGAGAGACCTATAGATGGTGTATATATGCATGTGAACTAGAAAGAACCCCCCACACACAAAGAGAGAGAGAGAGAGAGAGATGGAGAGAAAGGGAGAGGGACGAACAAGGTTTTTGTGTCGGATGCGTGCGACAGAATTGAAGATTGTCGGCGAGAGAGAGAGAGAGAGAGAGAGAGAGAGAGAGAGAAAGAGAGAGGAGGAGCCCGGGAGAGGGGGAGGTCGCATTTTATGCATCAAAGACTGATATAAACCATGTTTCGATATAAACTTGCATTCAAATATTTAAATTGGAGAACATGTTGTCTGCAATCCACACATGAACGGATATATGCGTATATCAAACAAGTTCATTAATTTGACTTTCAACATGTTCATGGAGTACTATAATACTGTACAACATGCTACTCGATTGAGGTGTTCAATTTTGGATTTAGTTCACTATTTTTACCTACTGAACGAGCTATTTCATTGAATCGAGATATTTCATTTTGGGTTTGATTCACGTTTTTGAGTGGGTCAACTATTTGTCATATAGTAAATCGCCAGCAACGAGTATGTAAAAACACATTACTCCCAAGCATCATATCTCCATCTAAAAAAGAAGTGGCAAGCTAATATTTCAAAATTTGATCTGAATCGACTTGGTAAGGTAGACGTGGATGCTCGTTCTCCCAAAATTTGAACGAACCGTTAAAAATCCTCTCTGCTCGGTGGAATTCGCTCGAGCAAATAAATGGGAGACGCGAAATTACCGTCCTATGTGGGACACACATCAATTGGCCCGTTGTACATCGAGGGTAGGTTCGTAACTTCATCCAAGCGCGCCTTCTCCTCGGCCGAAATGACATGTGCTGAATAATTCATAAACCATGGTCGGCAAAACACGCTCTCCTCGCACGAAATAGCTCGCGCCCACTATTTCAAAACACGCTCTCCTCGCTCGAAATCGCTCGCGCCCACTATAGTTCAAAACACGCCCTCCTCGCCCGAAATCGCTCCCGCCCAGAGAAGCAAAGTTACTCTACTATTCCCGACCCTCAGTGCACAGACCCAAGCCGAGAAGCCTATAGGCAAGGGTACAACTGTAACTCCCCCTCACATTTCAGACAAATGCGTCCGTAAGACATGGTTCCACTCCCCTCCCAATTTCCCCTGCCCGCCCCCATTCATACCTCGTGGGCGCCAAATCACCTTCTCCCCGAGAAGCTCCCTTCTCCCGAGCCGCGAAACCTCAGCCCCACCTCCATGGCGCCCCACCGCACCAATTTCACAGCCGCCCTCCTCCCTAATGCCGGAGACGCTGTCCATTTGCCGTCGTGCACTGGGCCGTGTGCCTCTTACTCCGTGCTGCTGGTGCTGCCTCGACGACGGCCGTGTGAACCGTACAGGAGCTGATTCACCCCCGCCGTTGTTCACGGTACCGAAGCGGCTCCAACTTCAGATCCGTCCAGAGTCCTGGCGCTGCTTCGGCGTAGCTGTCGACAGTCGCGACATCGCTCTTTACCTGCCACCGGTCACCACCGCAACCGCGCCGGCCTCACCAACTCGGCAGCTGGACCTGCCTACTTCACCATGCCGCCAGATAGGTCGCACCCTCATCTCAAATCACTTTATTTAGGCGTCAGTTGTCTGAATTTTTGTTTTGGGCCAATCGATTTGCATTGGGAAGCAGCACCCCTCGAGGCGGCGGAGCTCCTAGGCTGCCGGTTGGCTGGTGTCTAACGTAAGGGTGCGGGGCCGCAAGTTTGCCGCCGAAGCAGCGCTTAGATGGCTAGCTTTTAGAGTTGCGTGGGTTGAAGGTACTGCCGCCACCGGATCTGGATGACGGGGAGTCTTTGTGGATTGGCCCGGGTGGCGCAACCACGGCAGTGCGGTGGGGCGGGGAGCGGGGTTTTGGCCGGGGCCACGAACGGCGGAGGCAGGCTGCTCTGTCGTTGGTTGCTGGCTCTTCGGGGAAGATTCTGAACAGTGTCAGCCGGGAGGCACAAGACGGCCAGCCATCCGACGTAGATCAAACAGTACCAAAATAAAATAAAATCGTGTGACCCCAATTTAGTCTTCAGTCAACAGACGTGTAACCACTCTCGTACCTTGTTGTTGATCTCTTAGTGTATTTCTTCAGATCAAAGAGATATGTCATTCTTAACATTATGCGTTATCTGCATCTTCAGACACACCGTCTTCCGACTCACCGCAGCTGCTCCAACAAGGGAAGCATACACCAGAAGGGAGCTATAGTCCCCACTCAACAGTTCCCTGCATCGAATGCGCGTGCCCGACATGCATAGCCACAACAACTGTAGGGCCATCGACAAGTCCGCACATGATGCTCACTCCTATGGATGGCAGCTAGATAGGTTGTACCCTCATCTTACTTGTGTGCAACATTTATGGCTTTGTTATTCATCTAAGCATGGAAAATAGATCATTACATTTCACTGTATATTCATGCTGATCTCTTACGGGTCTTGTTCAGGAGTTAACGATGTTCCATAGTTCAGCTAAGATACTTGTTCTTTAGGTAACACTTTTCCATAGTTATCATCCACCAGCCAATGCTATCCCACATGCTAGTGATTATAGTATTATACCACTTCTAGTATTTCCTATGTTGTTCTTTAATACTTTTGTGTGCCATCTAGTTAATCTCGAGTACAAACGATACATATTCTGTAGCTTTCATCTGTGTTCTCCCTTTAGTTTATGAGACCTGTTGCTGCTAGTTAACCCCAGTCCTACTATTTATGTCGTCTCCTACAGGCACTCATTACATAAATCTAACTACTAGTTGTCTTCCATGCATGTCAGATATAATTGCACACACTGATATATCCACAAGAACCTCACGGAGCAATGTAAAGGCCAATAAACTTGATGTCAATGATACCCAATATGATGGAACATGTAAAGGCAGTTCTTTAGAAGACTTGCAGAAAGATGATGAATCCTCTTCACCCCACAAGGTCCTTGCACTAACTTGGCCTGTGATATGGGTACAACATGCATATAATGTCCTGGAGTGTATCTACTCTATTGCAATGCCATGTGCTTAGCATGCTGATCATGCATGTAAATATGTCATGCCTTCCTGTTTTTCAGTACCTATTCCATTCATGATAACATGTTTTCAAATTCAAGTACTGTCATTCTACTCCATCGCAATGCCATTTGCTTAATTTGGACATCATGCTTCTGAATATCTTATGCATTGTTATTCATCAGTATGTACTTCATCTGTCTACCATACCATGTTTTTTTACATTGAAGTGTTGTTCTAGTGCTCTGTTGCAATTCCATCTTATTTTCCCAATCATACACGTGTATGTTGCCTTAGTTATTTCTGTACGTATTCCGCTAGCATACAGTTTTACATTCAACTAGTGTTTTTTGCCTGTGTTGTCCTGTCATATCCCTAGCTCTTACACCATACTCCCTCCGTCCGGATTACATGTTGCCGAAATGGATAAAAAAGGATGTATCTAGAACTAAAATACGCCTAGACCCATCCTTTTTTTCCGGATGGAGGGAATACATGTCAATATGTCATGCCTTTCTATTCTTCAGTACCTATTCCATCTCTCGGTTGCTGCATGTTTTATAATTAAAGCACCATCCTTCTATACAAGGCATGCAAGGGGAGGACGACTATGTTAGAATCTGAAGGGTTACAAACAAGGCCTTTGCAAAAGATCCAAAGGCCAGGAGATAATAAACCAACTCCAGTTTTTATAGATACTGCTCCAGCACAGAGAAACCCAACTCCTATTGATAATAAGCATATTCCAGTGGCCAAAGAACTAGTCCGCTCCAGTCCAGTAAAAATATGTCAACTCAATTCTAAGAAGCGTGTGCGTATCCTTGCATCATGAAATTTTATAGCATGTTGATCATATTTTCTACATGCTTCTTACCCATCTCTCTTTTAGAAAATAAGCTTAACAGATAGAAGATTTTCTGCAATGGTATTGTTTATGAGGAAAGATTCTTGTAGGAATTCTCTGTGCTCCAATGTAGATGTAGGTACCTGTTGTATATCACTATATTTTTACATCAGCATGTATTTTGTTAATCGGCGTGAATCCAACCTTTATCTGATCTAAATTTAGTTGTAGCAAAATGTATGATTAAAGGCCACAATGTTGATTTTTGCAAGGAAAACTACCTAGTAGTTTTGCATCCTGAGCTGCATGAGTGTACTATCTCATATCAGTGGGTTTGAATACTTTGGTTCTGTAGTGGGTTTTTCAGTGTTTTTTTACTATGTTGTCCTGTCGTATCCCTAGCTCTTACATCATACTCCCTCCGCCCGGATTAAATGTCGCAGAAATGGATAAAACTGGATGTATCTATAACTGAAATACGCCTAGACCCATCCATTTATTTTCGGATGGAGTGAATACATGTCAATATGTCATGCCTTTCTATTCTTCAGTACCTATTCCATCTCTGTTGTAGCATGTTTTATAACTGAATCACCATTCTTCTATATAAGGCATGCAAGGGGAAGACGACTATGTTAGAATCTGAAGGGTTACAAACTAGGTCTTTGTAAAAGATCCAAACGCCAGGAGATAATAAACCAACTCCATTTTTCATAGATACTGCTCCAGCACAGAGAAACCCAACTCCCACTGATAATAAGTAGATTCCAGTGGCCAAAGAACTAGTCCGCTCTAGTCCAGCAAAAGAATGTCAACTCCATTCTAAGAAGCGTGTGCGTATCCTCCCATCATGAAATTTTATAGCATTCTGATCATATTTTCTACATGTTTCTTACCCGTCTCTCTTTTAGAAAATAAGGTTAAGATACAAGACTTCCTCCATTGGGATCGTATTTGAGGAAAATATCTTGCGGGAATTCTCTATGCTCCAGTGCTGATGTAAGTACCTGTTGTATATCACTATATTTTTACATTCGCATGTATTTTGTTAGTCGGCGTGAATCTAACCTTTATCTGATCTAAAATTAGTTGTAGCAAAATGTTAAAGGCGCCAATGTTGATTTTTGTAAGGAAAACTGCCTGGTAGTTTTGCGTACTGAGCTGCATGAATGTGCTATCTCATATCACGCACATTACTGAATTGTAGTGCTTCTCTGGTTGCCCATTCATTCATTGTGTCAATGTTGCTTTCATATTACCTTACCTGGCTGATGATAGCTGTGCCATATTGTGTTAATTTGGTGTAGGCTAGTTGCCCAAACATTCGTTGTGTCAATGTTGCTATCCTATTATCTGACTTTGCCAATGATAGCAATGCTAGTGTGTTAATTTTGTGCAGGCTGCTGAAGATAAGAAGACAAACTCTGAAAACAACAAGGCAACCCCATTGTTTCTTTCCAGTAAATCTAGGCCATGTAATATGGCAATAACTCATGATTAAGCTGTTTGGTTCCCGTCCTAATTTATGTTATGATGCAGTGGTCAAGACACTCTCCACTATCAATAATACAAGCCTGCCAAAATCACCATCTGAATTTGTTCAGTATCCTCTGTCTCGAATGCAACGGAATAAATGTATGTTTGTGAACCAATTGATGGCTGAAGCAATGATGGAAATGGTGGATGAATCAGAGGTGCAGAGTCGTGCGGCACAACAACTGATCAATGTTTTTAGAGACAGTGTGGCAAAGCAGCAAGAACTTGCCCACATGCTTATGGGCGTCATCTGTGCTGAGGTTGCAGATTGTGACGTTGTAGATGGTTAGGATCTGCTCATTTATTTGCACTAGCATCAATCTTTGATTGCCTAGTGGATGTAATTTCCTGTAATATATTCTGGATGTGCAATGTTATTCCCTGTATGTCGTACCTTTGCTCGTCGTAATGGGCTCAAATTATCTAATTTGGCCTAAAGACATGAACGAACTTTAGTGGGCCCATTAAGTTAACAGGCCGTTACTAGGCCGAAAGTTAATGGTCGGCCCTCTAACCTCTCGGGTCGTTAACAGGCCGACATCGAAGTGGGCAATAGGTGGCCCCAATTTATTTCACGGGCCGTTAACAGGCCGTTACTAAGTTTGGGCTACATATGGCCCAACTATACTGTAGGCCTTTAGCAGGCCGAAAGAGACAGTGGGCTTGTATTGGACCATGAAGAGCATGAGCCGGTAAGAGGCCGAAAGTCAGGTCGTATTGTAAACGGCCCAACTGTGTTGTGGGCCTTTAGCAGGCCGAAAGAGAAACCGGGCTGGTATTGGACCATGAAGGGCATGGGCCATTAAGAGGCCAAAACTAAGGTCCGACTACAAATGGCCCAACTCATTTATGGTCCATTAACAGGCCGAAAGGCACACATGGTCGGGAATTGGCCCAACACTTAAATGGGTCGCTAAAAGACCAAAACTCAGGTCCGACTACAATTGGCCCAACTGATTTATGGGCCGTCAACAGGCTGAAAGTGACACCGGGCCAAAAATTGGCCCAACACTTAAATGGGCCGCTAAAAGGCCGAAACTCAGGTCCGACTACCAATGGCCCATCAGATTTACGAGAGGCTGAAAGACACACCGGGCCGGAAATTAGCCCAACATTTAGATGGGTCGCTAAAAGGCCGAAAGATGTACATCTTGAAAATTGGCCCATCCATTAAATGGGTCGTTAACAGGCCGAAATCTCATCGGGCCGATATTGAGGCAAAATATATAGCGGGCTGTTAATGGGCTCGAACTGACGATGGGCTGCGATGGTGTCAAATCTTTAACGGGCCGAATTGGCACATCTTGTATGGGCCGTGGGCTTAAATGGACCTGACACAAGTAGGCCTTATATGGGCCGGCCTGCTAATTTTTACTGGGCCGGCCTTTTTCACCGGAATGGGCCATTGTTGGGCCTTGCCACGTGTCGTCCTATCATAGGCGCCTCCTGTCCAATGAGTGGATGACATCTGTCCCAACGATGAGCCGACACGTGTTTCCTCTAGCCAATGATGATTTTACACCTGGAAAATCCCCATTGTTCGGGGCTGTTAACGGGTTATCGGATCCAAAACCCGACCCGATAGCTTAACGGCGTTCCGTTATGGTGGATGCCATGTGTCGGTCACCCTTGACAAAAGCACTTCTGTGACGCGCGATTTATCGTCATGGAAGTGGACACTTCCGTGATGATAATTTTGGTAATGTCATGGAACACTTCTACGACAACACAGGTATGACTATCTTGATTCTGTCATAAATTTGTCATGGATGTACATGCATGACAAAAAACGCGACCTACTGTGACAAACACGTATCATCACGGAAGTGTATTTTTTATGTGTTGAGTCGTTGCTGTTGAAACTAGGCCGTACCAGGCTGCTGATGGAGCCAGGCCGTGGGCCGCAGGCAGGCAAGTATTGGTACCCCCATTCCCAAGACGCCGACAGTAGCCCCCGGGCCCAAGGCACGCTCGAGCTTCGCTTCGAGGCGAAGCCAAAGGGAAAGTGCGGAGCGCCACGGGCCCCAACTGCCTGCAGCCTTGGTCGACATGTGGTGATTGATGGGACGTGGGCGCCTTCGCTTCCCCTGGTCCCTGCATGATGAGACTCCGCTGCATGTAGAGGAAAATCATCATTACGTGCGATCGTGGAGGCCGACAGTTGGCCTCCTCCTGGCTATAAATGAGGGAAGGGGCGGAGCCCCCCTTTCTCATCTCTGTCTTCTCATAGTCTGCTTCTTCTTCCTCCTGGTCCCTCCATCTTACTGACTTGCCGAAGCACCCATGGCGCCGATCAGGAGGTTTTCTGCAGCGGAAAAAGGAAAGACCCCCCTTGGGGAGCCTGAGCTGCTCCCATCGAAGAAGAGGTCTCGTCGCCCTCACGACGTTGGGGTGAGGCAGGAGGTGACGTGGCCCTGGTACGAGCGGCCACCCATGGCTTCCCACTCCCTCTGTACGCTCGGGCGGAAGGCTTGTGTAATGCCCCAGATACAACTTTCCATATTCGTAACTCCGACTCTTGCCTTTTCCGGAGATGCGATACGATATTCCCTTTGTGGTTGGGTTTTGTCTTTGTTTTGCTTTTGTTCATGTCATGCATTTCATATCATGTCATCATGTGCATCACATTTGCATTCGGGTTCATCTCATGCATCTGAGCATTTTCCCTGTTGTCCCTTTCGCAATCCGACACTCCCTCATGCACCCGGCGCACCCCTCTTGTCTCTTTTCATGAGCGGGTGTTGAACGTTCTCGGAATGGACCGAGATTTTCCAAGTGGACTTGGTACACTACCAGTAGACCGTCTGTCAAATTTCGTTCCATTTGGAGGCCGTTTCATGCTCCAACGGTTAACCGGGTAATCACGAAAGCCTCTTGTGTGTTGCAGCCCAACACCCCTCCAAAACGGCCCAATGACCCATCTAAACCATCTCCATTCCCTCCGTCGTTGGATCACGATCGTGTGGGCGAAAACTACACCTCATTTTGACACTCCTACCTCCTCCTAGCTATAAATATGTGTCTCCCTCCGGAAATTCACGCAGATGAAACCATAGCGTCTTCCTCCTCGCACCGCCGGACACACCCGTCCGCGCTGGACATGTCTGCCGGCCACGTCGCTTCAGCCAACCACAAGCCGCCACGTCACCCCGCCGCCGCTCCCCTCCACTCGCGTCGCGCCATGTCACCGCCGCCAGCGCCCCACTTCGCCGCGCCACCCGGGGCCCAGATCCGGCCCACCCCGGGCCGAACCGGGCCGCGTCGGGCTTGCCCTCCGTCGTCGCTCACCGCCTGCGACCGCGTGTGCTGCATTGCCAGAACCCACCGTCGCCGCCTCCTTCACGCCACCGCGCCGCTCGCCGCCGGTGACCTGCTTCGTCGTCCGTGCCGCCCAGCCACCACCGTGCCGCGCGTTAAGCCTTGCCGCCGCCGCCCACCGCACCACCGTGCCGCCATTTTGCCGCGCCGCCGCCTCCGCTCCACCTCGCCGGTGCAACACTGCACCACCGTGCCACCATCTCGCCGCCTTTCCTCCACGCGCCTCCTTATCGCCCCGCCGCTTGGAGGTCGCCACCCGCCGTTACCCGCCTCTGTCGCCCCTTCCGCCGGCGGATCCGGCGCCCCAAGGCCAAATCCACACCGCTCCGGCACCCTCCGCCGTTTGCTAGAGCCGGAGCTCCGGCATGCCGTCGCCATGGCCTCGGGCTTCCTCCAACCTCGATCTGGACGCCATCGTCCTGGAACCCTATCGTCCCACCATTCAAACTCCCCGGATCTGTCCCGCACCGCGCCGTCCCGCTCTGCCGATCCCGCGTTGACTTTCCGCAGGGTGAGATTTTCACTAAGTCCCCGGAGCTCCTATTATTTTTATGCCCCTACTCATTGCATGATAACTCCATGACCGTAGCTCTGTTTCATGCGCACGATATATCAAAATGTTCATTGTCAGATGCTCTTCATTTCATTCCATTGTGGCATGCTTGTTTGAGTTCATCTTGATGCCCTAATCATTGATGCAAGAGTGCTATAAAATGTTTACTGCTGCTACTTATCAGATTATGATGATTTGTCATTTTTCTCACATTTGTTGTGTGCTTCATATGGGCATGATCTCTACATGTGTTTTGAGCTATGACATGACATATTTACAGGGGTGCTAGCTTTGTATTTTTGTGATCAATGTGGTGACTAGCACAAGCATGCAAAGTAGCCTCCGCAATGTTGCTGTTTTCAGGGACTTGGGATTTTGCTAAGTCCGTGTTCAGCTGTTATTTTTATGCCATGTAAACTTGATGCTACAGTGAGATCCATGCTTGTTTTGAGTATCTTAAGTAAGGGTGTTTTGGACATATGGTCATGCTCTATCCATCAATGCCTCTATTTGCAATTAAGGAGTGCCCTAGTATGTCTTAATCTTGCTCTACTTTTGCTATAAAATGTTCCTAGCAGATTGTTTACATGTTAATCAATTTTTCCATGGTTGTTGCTAGTGATCCATGCATGCTATGAACTTTCTATTGCCATGGTTAGCTTCATGAACATGTCATCTTGCCGATGCTATGCCTGTTTTGTCATGCAAGGTTTTGTGGTGAGTGTTTTGAGCTCACAAAGATGCCTTCATAATTCTGTTTATGCCATGCTCTGTTTTCTGCTAAGTCTCAAACTGTTAATAAAACTTGCTATGTTTACACGGGTTCCATCATATCTTCGGTGCCTTTTTGGATCATGATCAGTAAGGGACTTTTGTTCTATGAATTTAGTAGATTCACGCGATGCCTTTGTTTGCTATGATATTTTGCTATAGCATGTTGTTTGCTTGCTCTAAACATTGCTTCCTGATGTTATTTCTGGCATGTTAGTATTATCTTTTACACTTTTGCCATGCTTGTTTGATCATTCTCTTGTGTGTTTTAGCCGTAGCTCAGTGTTCATGTTTTTTCAAGCATCTTGAGTACACCACTACCATATGCTTTGTAGCTATGTTGGAGTGCAGTAGCTTAGTTTCTTGTTGAATTCTAGATGGCATCGCGCAGTTAATCGCATAATTGTGCCATCCTTGTTTTGCTTGCCATTTGCAAACCGTGCATCCGTTTTCGGCGATCTTTATATCGATTTCGACCGAAATCATCTCATCTTTACAAAGGCACACTTGGTTTACCAAGTTGATGCCTTGTTCATTCTTTCCCTTCCGAAGCACGCATATGCATTGCATATCATGTCTTGCATATCATGCCATGTTTTGCATCATGTTGCTTGTGCATTGCAATGTGATTGATTGTTGGTCCTTTGCCTGTGTTATTGCTTTGGGTTGAGCCAGGAGATGAGTACATGATCGAGGAACCTGTCGAGTACGCTTACGAGGATCAAGCTTTCGACAACTCTGAGAACTTTGCAGGCAAGATGACCATACCCTTGAAATCACTTGTATCTTTGCTTGCTAGTTGTTCGCTCTATTGCTATGCCGCGCTACCTCCACTTGCTATATCATGCCTCCCATATTGCCATGTCAAGCCTCTAACCCACATTTCCTAGCAAACCGTTGTTTGGGTATGTTATCGCTTTTGCTCAGCCCCTCTTATAGCGTTGCTAGTTGCAGGTGAAGATGAAGTTTGTTCCATGTTGGAACATGGATATGTTGGGATATCACTATATCTATTGTTTAATTAATGCATCTATATACTTGGTAAAGGGTGGAAGGCTCGGCCTTATGCCCGGTGTTTTGTTCCACTCTTGTCGCCCCAGTTTCTGTCATACCGGTGTTATGTTCCTTGATTGTGCGTTCCTTACGCGGTTGGGTGTTATGGGAACCCCTTGACAGTTCGCTTTGAATAAAACTCCTCCATCAAGGCCCAACCTTGGTTTTACATTTTCCTAAAAACCTATAACCTTCCCTTGGGTTTTCACGAGCCCGAGGGTCATCTTTATTTTAACCTCCCCGTGCCAGTGCTTCTCTAAGTGTTGGTCCGAACTGGGTAATGTCCGGCGCCCCCTGGGCAACGACGGTCTATGTCAACCCGACATCTTGCCCATCCGGTGTGCCCTGAGAACGAGATGTGCAGCTCCTATTGGGATTTGCCGGCACATTCGGGCGGTCTTGTTGGTCTTGTTTTACCATTGTCAAAATGTCTTGTAATCGGGATTCCAAGCCTGATCGGGTCTTCCCGGGAGAAAGAATATCCTTTGTAGACCGTGAGAGCTTGTGATGGGCTAAGTTGGGACACCCCTGCAGGGTTTAAACTTTCGAGAGCCGTGCCCGCGGTTATGTGGCAGATGGGAATTTGTTAATATCCGGCTGTAGAGAACTTGACACTTAACTTAATTAAAATGAATCAACTGCCTGTGTAGCCGTGATGGTATCTTCTCGGCGGAGTCCGGGAAGTGAACACGGTTCTTGCATTATGCTTGAACGTAAGCAGTTTCAGGATCACTTCTTGATCACTTCTAGTTCACGATCGTTGTGTTGCTTCTCTTCTTGCTCTTATTTACGTAAGTTAGCCACCATAGATGCTTAGTGCTTTCTGCAGCTCCCACCTCACTACCGTTTCCTACCCATAAGCTTAAATAGTCTTGATCTCGCGGGTGTGAGATTGCTGAGTCCTTGTGACTCACAGATACTTCCAAACAGATGCAGGTGCCGATGATGCCAGTGCAGGTGATGCAACCCAGCTAAAATGGGAGCTCTATAAAGATCTTCATCGTTGTTTCGTTTCCTATTGATTAGTAGTGGAGCCCAGTTGGGACAATCGGGGATCTAGCATTTGGGGTTGTCTTCTTTTATTTTTGTTTCGTAGTCGGACCTTGATTGTATTCTGGATGACGTATGTTTAACTTGTATTTGTGTGAAGTGGCGATTGTAAGCTGACTCCTTATCCCTTTCTTATTCAGTACATGGGATGTGTAAAGATTAGCCCTCTTGCGACAGGCCTACCATGCGGCTATGCCTCTAAGTCGTGCCCCGACATGTGGGATATATAGCCACATTGAGGGTGTTACAGCTTGGGAGAAGGCGGGAGTGCTCCACGCTGTGCGAACCGCGGCCGCGGGGACTAGGCTGGGGCTGCACGACCGTCCGGCCTGCGAATAAATGTTAAAGGCTCCTTGCGTGTGTTCATGATGTGGGCAGCGATGCCACTACGCACGTGGATCCGGTTCCCGTAGTTCTTCACCGAAGAGATGCCGCCGAGGGGGGTGCTCGAGCTATGGCTGCAGCACGCCAGGTGCTGTAGTCTGGCCATGAGGGCGGAGGTTGAAGTCGTCACCCCTGGCAAGATCTTCATGATCGTGGATGGGGCGAGGTCGCCCGCGCCTACCGCGCGGAGGGGGCCCTCTCCATCCATTTCGAGTATGACGGCGCCCCCACGTTGTTCTTCAAGGTCTTCGACGAGGAAAGGCCGCCGCCTGGAGTGTGCTTCTCTTGAGCACTGCGTTGGTTTTCCCCGAAGAGGAAGGGATGATGCAGCAAAGTAGCGTAAGTATTTCCCTCAGTTTTTGAGAACCAAGGTATCAATCCAGTAGGAGGCTACGCGTGAGTCCCTCGTACCTGCACAAAACAAATAAATCCTCGCAACCAACGCGAATAGGGGTTGTCAATCCCTACACGGCCACTTACGAGAGTGAGATCTGATAGATATGATAAGAAAATATTTTTGGTATTTTTTGATAAAGATGCAAAAGTAAAATAAAGGCAAAGTAAAAAAGCAAAGAAAATAACTAAGTAGTAGGAGATTAATATGATAAAGATAGACCTGGGGGCCATAGATTTCACTAGTGGCTTCTCTTGAGAGCATAAGTATTCTACGGTGGGTGAACAAATTACTGTTGAGCAATTGACAGAATTGAGCATAGTTATGAGAATATCTAGGTATGATCATGTATATAGGCATCACGCCCGAGACAAGTAGACCGACTCCTGCCTGCATCTACTACTATTACTCCACTCATCGACCGCTATCCAACATGCGTCTAGAGTATTAAGTTAAAAACAGAGTAACGCCTTAAGCAAGATGACATGATGTAGAGGGATAAACTCATGCAGTATGATGAAAACCCCATCTTGTTATCCTCGATGGCAACAATACAACATGAGCCTTGCTGGCTCTACTGTCATTGGGAAAGGACACCGCAAAATTGAACCCAAAGCTAAGCACTTCTCCCATTGCAAGAAAGATCAATCTAGTAGGCCAAACCAAACTGATAATTCAAAGAGACTTGCAAAGATAACCAATCATACATAAAATAATTCAGAGAAGATTCAAATATTGTTCATAGATAGACTTGATCATAAACCCACAATTCATCAGTCTCAACAAACACACCGCAAAAAGAAGATTACATCGAATAGTTCTCCACAAGAGAGGGGGAGAACATTGTATTGAGATCCAAAAAGAGAGAAGAAGCCATCTAGCTAATAACTATGGACCCGTAGGTCTGAGGTAAACTACTCACACTTCATCGGAGGGGCTATGGTGTTGATGTAGAAGCCCTCCGTGGTCGATGCCCCCTCCGACGGAGCTCCGGAACAGGCCCCAAGATGGGATCTCGTGGATACAGAAAGTTGCAGCGGTGGAATTAGGTTTTTGGCTCCCTATCTGATCATTTGGGGGTACGTAGGTATATATAGGAAGAAGGAGTACGTCGGTGGAGCAACAGGGGGCCCATGAGGGTGGAGGGCGC
>NC_041384.1:365192816-365215293 GCF_002162155.2 Triticum dicoccoides | reverse complement strand
GTCTCCTGGGTCTTGTTCGTTGGGAAAATCACGTTCCCGAAGGTTTCATTCCGTTTGGACTCCGTTTGATATTCCTTTTCTTCGAAACCCTAAAATAGGCAAAAAACAACAATTCTGGGCTGGGCCTCCGGTTAATAGGTTAGTCCCAAAAATAATATTAAAGTGGTAAATAAATCCCAATAATGTCCAAAACAGTAGATAATATAGCATGGAGCAATAAAAAATTATAGATACGTTGGAGACGTATCAAGCATCCCCAAGCTTAATTCCTGCTCGCCCTCGAGTCGGTAAATGATAAAAACAGATTTTTTGATGCGGAGTGCTACTTGGCATAATTCTAATGTAATTCTTCTTAATTGTGGTATGAATATTCAGATCCGAAAGATTCAAGACAAAAGTTTAATATTGACATAAAAATAATAATACTTCAAGCATACTAACAAAGAAATTATGTCTTCTCAAAATAGCATGGCCAAAGAAAGTTATCCCTACAAAATCATATAGTCTGGCTATGCTCTATCTTCACCACACAAAATATTTAAATCAGGCACAACCCCGACGACAAGCCAAGCAATTGTTTCATACTTTTGGTGTTCTCTAACTTTTTCAATCTTCACGCAATACATGAGCGTGAGCCATGGACATAACACTTATAGGTGGAATAGAATGGTGGTTGTGGAGAAGACAAAAAGGGAGAAGATAGTCTCACATCAACTAGGCGTATCAACGGGCTATGGAGATGCCCATCAATAGATATCAATGTGAGTGAGTAGGGATTGCCATGCAACGGACGCACTAGAGCTATAAGTATATGAAAGCTCAACAAAAGAAACTAAGTGGGTGTGCATCCAACTTGCTTGCTCATGAAGACCTAGGGCATTTTGAGGAAGCCCATCATTGGAATATACAAGCCAAGTTCTATAATGAAAAATTCCCACTAGTATATGAAAGTGATAACATAGGAGACTCTATATCATGAATATCATGGTGCTACTTTGAAGCACAAGTGTGGTAAAAGGATAGTAGCATTGCCCCTTCTCTCTTTTTCTCTAATTTTTTTTATTTGGGCCTTTTTATGGCCTCTTTTCTTTCTTCTTTTTCGTCTGGAGTCTCATCCCGACTTGTGGGACAATTCTCTAATAATGATGATCATCACACTTTTATTTTCCTTACAACTCAACAATTACAACTCGATACTTAGAACAAAATATGACTCTACATGAATGCCTCCGGCAGTGTACCGGGATATGCAATGAATCAAGAGTGACATGTATGAAAGAATTATGAATGGTGGCCTTGCCACAAATACTGTGTCAACTACATGATCATGCTAAGCAATATGACAATGATGGAGTGTGTCATAATAAACGGAACGGTGGAAAGTTGCATGGAAATATATCTCAGAATGGCTATGGAAATGCCATAATAGGTAGGTATGGTGGCGGTTTTGAGGAAGGTATATGTTGGGTGTATGATACCGGCGAAAGGTGCGCGGTATTATAGAGGCTAATAAAGGTGGAAGGGTGAGAAAAGTGCGTATAATCCATGGACTCAACATTAGTCATAAAGAACCCATATACTTACTAAAAAAATCTACAAGTTATCAAAGCAAAGTATTACGCGCATGCTCCTAGGGGGATAGATTGGTAGGAAAAGACCATCGCTCGTCCCCGACCGCCACTCATAATGAAGACAATCAAAAAATAAATCATGCTCCGACTTCATCACATAACAGTTCACCATACGTGCATGCTACGGGAATCACAAACTTTAACACAAGTATTCTTCAAATTCAGAACTACTCAACTAGCACAACTTTAATATCACCATCTTCATATCTCAAAACAATTATCAAGCATCAAACTTCGCATAGTATTCAACACACTCATAAGAAAGTTTTATTATTAATATCGTATACCAAGCATATTAGGATTTTAAGAAAATTACCATGATATTTAAGACTATCAAAATAATCTAAGTGAAGCATGAGAGATCAATAGTTTCTATAAAACAAATCCAACACCGTGCTCTAAAAGATATAAGTGAAGTACTAGAGCAAAACTACATAACTCAAAAGATATAAGCGAAGCATATAGAGTATTCTAACAAATTCCAAATAATGTATGGCTCTCTCAAAAGGTGTGTACAGCAAGGATGATTGTGGTAAACTAAAAAGTAAAGACTCAAATCATACAAGACGCTCCAAGCAAAACACATATCATGTGGTGAATAAAAATATGGCTCCAAGTAAAGTTACCGATAGAAGTAGACGAAAGAGGTGATGCCTTCCGGGGCATCCCCAAGCTTTGGCTTTTAGGTGTCCTTAGATTATATTGGGGGTGCCATGGGAATCCCCAAGCTTAGGCTCTTTCCACTCCTTGTTCCATAATCCATCAAATCTTTACCCAAAACTTGAAAACTTCACAACGCAATACTTAAAGTAGAAAATCTCGTGAGCTCCGTTAGAGAAAGAAAACAAAAGACCACTTCAAGGTACTGTAATGAACTCATTATTTATTTATATTGGTGTTATACCTACTGTATTCCAACTTCTCTGTGGTTTATAAACTATTTTACTAGCCATAGATTCATCAAAATAAGCAAACAACACACGAAAAACAGAATCTATCAAAAACAGAACAGTCTGTAGTAATCTGTAGCTATCACAAGATCTGGAACCCCAAAAATTCTAAACAAAAATTCTGTACGTGAGGAATTTATCTATTAATCATCTTCAAAAAGAATTAACTAAATATCACTTTCCGAATAAAAATGGCAGTAGTTCTCGTGAGCGCTCAAGTTTCTGTTTTTTACAGCAAGTGTAACAAGACTTTCCCCAAGTCTTCCCAACGGTTATACTTGGCACAAACACTAATTAAACACAAAAAACACAACCAAAAAGAGGCTAGATAAATTATTTATTACTAAACAGGAGAAAAAAACAAGGAATAAAAATAAAATTGGGTTGCCTCCCAACAAGCGCTATCGTTTAACGCCCCTAGCTAGGCATAACAAGCAAGGATAGATCTAGGTATTGCCATCTTTGGTAGGCAACACATAAGTGGCTCTCATAATAGATTCATAAGGTAATTTAATTTTCTTTCTAGGAAAGTGTTCGATGCCTTTCCTTAATGGAAATTGGAATCTAATATTTCCTTCCTTCATATCAATAATTGCACCAATCGTTCTAAGGAATGGTCTACCAAGAATAATAGGACATGAAGGATTGCAATCTATGTCAAGAACAATAAAATCTACGGGCACATAATTCATATTTGCAACAATAAGAACATCATTAATTCTTCCCATAGGTTTCTTAATAGTGGAATCCGCAAGGTGCAAGTTTAAAGAGCAATCATCAAAATCATGGAAACCTAACAAATCGCACGAAGTCTTTGGAATCGTGGAAACACTAGCACCCAAATTACATAAAGCATAGCATTCATGATATTCAAATTTAATTTTAATAGTTGGTTCCCACTCATCATATAGCTTTCTAGGCATAGAAACTTCCAATTCAAGTTTTTCTTCATAATATTGCATCAAGGCATCAACGATATGTTTAGCAAACGCTTTATTTTGACTATAAGCATGATGAGAATTTAACATGGATTGCAACAAGGAAATACAATCAATCAAAGAGCAATTTTCATAGTTAAATTCCTTGAAATCCATAATAGTGGGTTTAGCAACATCTAGGGTTTTAATTTCTTCAATCCCACTTTTATCAATTTTAGCATCAAGATCAAAAAATTCCGAATTCTTGGAACGCCTTCTAGGTAAAGGTGGATCATATTCAGTCCCATCATTATCAAGATTCATATTGAAAAACAAAGATTTAATAGGGGACACATCAATAACTTTTATATTTTCATCATTATTTTCATAACAATCCGGTTTAGCGGCCATCCTATTAACTAAGGTGGCCTGCTTATCCGAAATTTCAGCAGTCAATTTCTCAAGACGAGCAATCTGGGATCTTAAACCATCGAATTCTTTAGACATATCATCAAGCTCTTTATTCATAAAACTCATAAAACTTTTCTGTTCCTTAAGCTTGTTTCTGAAGAAACTATTATGTTCAAATTGCAAAACCATAAAACTCCTGACATTGGTTTCGATCTCTTATAGCCTTTTAAGGTGGAGATCACCAAATTTAGGTAGAGCCATTGAGGCAAGCAAGCAAACTAACACACAAGCAAACAAAAAAACTAGCGGGCAAAAAGAGGCAAATAGAGAAAGAGAGGGAGGATAGAGAGAGAGAGGGCAAATAAAACGGCAAGGGTGAAGTGGGGGAGAGGAAAACGAGAGGCAAATGGCAAATAATGTAATGCGGGAGATAAGGGTATGTGATGGGTACTTGGTATGTTGACTTTTGCGTAGACCTCCCCGGCAACGGCGCCGGAAATCCTTCTTGCTACCTCTTGAGCACTACGTTGGTTTTCCCCGAAGAGGAAGGGATGATGCAGCAAAGTAGCGTAAGTATTTCCCTTAGTTTTGACAACCAAGGTATCAATCTAGTAGGAGGCTACGCGCGAGTCCCTCGTACCTGCAAAAAACAAATAAATCCTCGCAACCAACGTGAATAGGGGTTGTCAATCCCTACACGGCCACTTACGAGACTGAGATCTGATAGATATGATAAGATAATATTTTTGGTAATTTTGTGATAAAGATACAAAGTAAAATAAAGGCAAAGTAAGAAGGAAAGGAAATAACTAAGTAGTAGGAGATTAATATGATAAAGATAGACCCGGGGGCCATAGGTTTCACTAGTGGCTTCTCTCGAGAGCATAAGTATTCTACGGTGGGTGAACAAATTACTGTTGAGCAATTGACAGAATTGAGCATAGTTATGAGAATATCTAGGTATGATCATGTATATAGGCATCACATCCGAGACAAGTAGACCGACTCCTGCCTGCATCTACTACTATTACTCCAGTCATCGACAGCTATCCAGCATGCATCTAGAGCATTAAGTTAAAAACAGAGTAACGCCTTAAGCAAGATGACATGATGTAGAGGGATAAACTCATGCAGTATGATGAAAACCGCATCTTGTTATCCTCGATGTCAACAATACAATACGTGCCTTGTTGCACCTACTGTCATTGGGAAAGGACACCGCAAGATTGAACCCAAAGCTAATCACTTCTCCCATTGCAAGAAAGATCAATCTAGCACGCCAAACAAAACTGATAATTCGAAGAGACTTGCAAATATCACCAATCATACATAAAAGAATTCAGAGAAGATTCAAATATTGTTCATAGATAGACTTGATCATAAACCCACAATTCATCGGTCTCAACAAACACAGCGCAAAAAGAAGTTTACATCAAATAGTTCTCCACAAGAGAGGGGGAGAACATTGTATTGAGATCCAAAAAGAGAGAAGAAGCCATCTAGCTAATAACTATGGACTAGTAGGTCTGAGGTAAACTACTCACACTTCATCGGAGGGGCTATGGTGTTGATGTAGAAGCCCTCCGTGATTGATTCCCCCTCCGGCAGAGCTATGGAACAGGCCCCAAGATGGGATCTCGTGGATACAGAAAGTTGCGGCGGTGGAATTAGGTTTTTCGCTCTGTATCTGATCGTTTGGGGGTACGTAGGTATATATAGGAAGGTGGAGTATGTCGGTGGAGCAACAGGGGGCCCACGAGGGTGGACGGCGCGCCTGGTTGGTAGGCGCACCCCCTACCTCGTGGCCTCCTCTTTTGTGTCTTGACGTAGGGTCCAAGTCTCATGGGTCTTATTCGTTGAGAAAATCATGTTCCTGAAGGTTTCATTCCGTTTGGACTCCGTTTGATATTCCTTTTCTTCGAAACCCTAAAACAGGCAAAAAACAGCAATTCTGGGCTGGGCCTCCGGATAATAGATTAGTCCCCAAAATAATATAGAAGTAGAAAATAAAGCCCAATAATGTCCAAAACAGTAGATAATATATCATCGAGCAATCAAAAATTATAGATACGTTGGAGACGTATCAGAGTGCTGCCCCGGAGGAGACCGTCAGCATGGTGAGGCGACGGGCGCAGGGCCTGCCGTTGGTCCTGCCGACAGCTGCTCCAGCAGTAGTGATGACTCCTGGGAGTCCAGCGACTCTCCCAAGCCTAGCGAGTCTCCGGAGTCAAGCAACGACAACTACGTGTCCCCGAGCTCGCGCCGTTCCCGAAGCGCCACGGCGACCTCCGTCCGGCACCGACGGTGATTAGGATGGGGTTGGTGTCGGCCTCACGTGGCCCGTTATTGATGATGGCATCGGCGGCGGTGCCCTTAGTCGGGGCTTCTTGAGGCTATTCTCCTTTTGTTCCCTACGTGGAATCAAAACAAACCCCGTGGGGGTATGTAAAAAACTTGTAATGCTTTTGCTCCACCGTTTATTGTTTTTTTACATGAGATTGTGGCTGTGTGTCTCACTCTAGCATCACTCCCCCTTTTCGTCCTTGCGGTAGCTTTAGGGCTCTATGTCGTCAGGTCCCAGTCCCTAGGCAGGCTTCAGCCATCGCTGGTATGCCAGGTCACGATGCCGTGGTCAAGGCCAGGAGGTGAGCGGCCCGAGGTCTGGTAAGAGCTCCCGAGGCGCGATGCTCAAGAGGTCCACTTTGGCGCGCAAGCAGCTCCCTGGAGGCCGAAAAGGAAAGCGGTGCTGCTGGAGCGAGTTTATGAGAGCGGATGACTTCAGACAGGGAGATTCACTTCATTACGCATGGGTGACTTATCTTTTGGCAAGCCTGTGGTGATTCCTTGCACAACGCCTGATTCGTGCTTCAGTGGCGGTGCTACTAGGTAGGTCCACGCCGGTCTCCCCTTTCCTTGCTCATCTGAATGCTCTACGTTCTCGGGTCCCGACCCTCGAGCGAGGCTCAGCCGTCGTTAGTATGCTAGGTCGCGATGTCGTGGTCAAGGCCAGGGGTGAGGGCTTGAGAGTCAGTAAGAGCTCCTGAGGCGCGATGCTCAGGAGCCCCTAAGGGAGTCCTGGACTAAGGGGTCCTCGGGCGTCCGACCTATTGGACATGGGTTGGACTGATGGGCTGTGAAGATACAAAGACCGAAGACTCTACCCGTGTCTGGATGGGACTCTCCCTGACATGGAAGGCAAGCTTGGCGTCCGAATATGAAGATTCCTTTCTCTGTAACTGACCTTATGTAACCCTAGATCCCTTCGGTGTCTATATAAACCAGAGGGATAGGTCCATAGACATATATCCTCATAATCATAATCACACAGACTAGACTTCTAGGGTTTAGCCATTACGATCTCGTGGTAGATCAACTCTTGTAATACTCATATTCATCAAGATCAATCAAGCAGGAAGTAGGGTATTACCTCCATAGAAAGGGCCCGAACCTGGGTAAACATTCTGTCCCCTGTCTCCTATTACCATCGACCTTAGACGCACAGTTCGGGACCCCCTACCCTAGATCCGCTGGTTTTGGCACCGACATTGGTGCTTTCATTGAGAGTTCCATTGTGCCGTCGTTAAAAGGTTTGATGGCTCCTTCAATCATCTACAACGACGCTGTCCAAGGGGAAGTCTTCCTCCCCGGACAGATCTTCGTGTTCGGCGGCTTTGCACTACGGGCCAACTCGCTTGGCCATCTGGAGCAGATCGAAAGCTACGCCCCTGGCCATAAGGTCAGATTTGGAAGCTTGAACTACGTCGCGGATATCCATGGAGACTTGATCTTCAATGGATTTGAGACAATGGCAGCCGCTCCTTACCACCACGATGAACACGACGTAAATCTGTCATCGGTCCATACCCAGGAGATAGTACCTGTAGCTGCTCCGGCCCTAGATCCAGAGAAGATCGCGCCATCCGAAAATGGGAAGCTCAACCCCGCCACGGAAGCCGCAGACTCAGCAGCGTTGGAGCCGCACATAGACCGAACTTCAAGTGACATCTGTGTCACCGGAACCATTGACTCATCTCCGGCTACAGGTTCCGAACCTTGTGCGTCCACATACGTCGAGCTTGATCGGTCATCGATCATCGAATTCAACTCCACGGACATATTCCGACACTCGCCTTTGGGCGACGTGTTAAACTCGTTAAGAGCAATATCCTTAGCGGGGGGCTCACAGCCGAATTATATCCGGTTTGAACTGGGGGCTGATGATGAAGAATTTCGCTTCCCACCCACCGCCCACTTCATAGCCACTGACGAATACTTAACCGACACGCTTGATTACGGCTCCGACGAAAACGATGGTATGGACGACGATGCCGGAGAAGAAGAGGCCCAAAACCCACCGGTTACCGGACGCTGGATGGCCACTTCCTCATATGACATATACATGGTGGATGCACCAAAAGAGAATAGCGGCGATGACAAGGAAGATCCGGTTGAGGATAAACCTCCCGAGATACAACCAAAGCGCCGGCATCAGCGGCGCCGCTCTAAATCATGCCGCGGCAAAGATAGCAACACCGACACGGGAGACGATAACACTCCGGACGGTGCCAAAGACAGAGAAGATCCCAAAGAACGAACTACCGAACAGGACGATCGGGAAAACGGGCAGGTTAGCCCTGACGAACAGGCCATAGACGATGACTAGGAGGACAGTAATTATCTTCCACTCTCCGAGGATGAGGTGAGCCTCGGCAGCGAGGATTTTATCGTGCCTGAGGAACCTCAGGAATAGGAGTGCGTTAGGCGCCGCTAATAGCCACTGCCAAGGAGCCTGAAAAAGAAGCAGCAGCAGCTTCAACCTGACCAAGATCTGCTCAATGATAGATGGACTGATGTCCTAGCAGCCGAAGAATACGGCCTCAAGCGCCCAGCCAAAATTTATGCGAAGCGCAAATTGCTACCTCAATTTGATGACAAGGCGCCGGAGCCCATACCATCATCGCACAATGCGGCTAACCGACCACAACGCGGTCGGGACAAAGTGGAAACTCAAGCCGAACATCAGCCCTCCCCACCTCACCATAAAGGCAGAGATAACACAACTCGCGGTCACACATATGACCTTCGGGCAAGACTTGGACAATAGATCAGGAGACACCAGATCGATCTACAGATCGCGAAGACGTGCCCCGACACGTCACGACGGCTATATATTCGTACGTGACAAGCCTAGTCACACCCGGGCCGAAAACCGCAGACGGAATCCATCGGAGCTATTTCACAATGTGGCCCAATATAGAGGCGCCGTACACCCTCTGTGCTTCACAGACAAAGTAATGGACAACGAATTCACATAAGGGTTTAAACCCGTGAATATCGAATCATATGATGGAACAACTGATCCCGCGGTATGAATCGAGGATTTCCTTCTCCATATCCACATGGCCCGCGGAGATGACCTTCATGCCATTAAATACCTCCCACTAAAACTCAAAGGGCCTGCTCGGTACTAGCTAAACAGTCTGCCTGAAAACTCTATTGGCAGTTGGGAGGATTTGGAAAACGCCTTTCGTGACAACTTTCAAGCTACATATGTCTGGCCACCAGATGCCGATGACTGAAGTCACATTGTCCATCCGCCCGGAGAGTCAGCCAGGAAGCTCTGTACTAGGTTCTTAGTTAAAAAGAACCAAATCGTCCACTATCCGCACGCGGAAGCCCTAGCGGCCTTCAAATAGAGCGTCCGGAATGAGTGGCTCGCCCGCCACATCGGTCAAGAAAAATCAAAATCCATGTCAGCCCTTACCGCTCTGATGACCCGCTTTTGCACGGGAGAAGATAGTTGGCTTGCTTGTAGAAGCAACAATGCCGGCGATCTAGGCACCTCCAAAGACCGAGACGGCAATGGCAAACCACGACGCAACAAACACAAACGTCGTAATGATAATGAAAGAACGCGCTACACGGCGGTCAATGCCGGATTCAGTGGCCCCAAACCTGGTCAACAGAAAAAGCCATTCAAGGCAAACAGAGACGGACCATCCAATTTAGACAACATATTGGGTCGGCCCTACCAGATTCATGGCAACCCTGATAAACCAGCTAATCACACCAACAGAAGCTGTTGGGTCTTCAAGTAGGCCGGCAAGGTCAACGCCGAACACAAGGAGAAGAGGCCGCCCGGTGATAGCGATGACGAAGAGACTCACCAACCAAATACCAGGTGTCAGAAGCAATTTCCCCCGAAGTAAAAACAATGAACATGGTATACGTGACACAAACCTCTACAGGGGAGCATGAGAAGCACTCCCTCCGGACTGAGGATCATACTACAGTTACTTCATCCGAAGAACAAAGCGGTCTTATTAAACCGTATGCCTTGTCGGTCATTAAGCCGCCGGTCTCCATTCAGTAGGAGTTACCAATTTTGGAGCGGGACTAGCAGTTCCGCTTCCGCCGCCCGCCTCATACACCTGCGAAATCTATACCGCGCATACATAACTATGCACTTAAAATACCATGGGCATCGGCGGAAGCACAATACGGACGGGCCTACAAGTACTCCCATAACCTCCCTCTTTTCTTTTCTAACTACTCTTTCCTTTTTCATTATCCTTTATCACTCAAAGGCTGGTCATCTCACTGACTCTATCGGAGTTCAGGTTTGTACATTCACCCAAAGGCTACTCCTATTAAGGAGTCGCTTCACTAAGGAAAGGCGGCGCAGACGTGCGACAAGAGGTCCGAAACAACTTTTTGTAGACCGCACTATCTATTTTGCGAGCCTGTAAAGTGCCTTCTTCCTCAGCCATTGACCCCTGGCATGTCAAATAGCCAGGGTCGCGGTGTTATTATATACAAAACAACGATTGGCATATCACTCAAGTTCTAGTGAACATAACTTGTATCCAGTATTCACTTCTCTAAAGAACGGAATTTTGCCCCTTGTGTTATTTCACACACCCCGACAAAACTCGCCAGGGGCTCGATATGGGAATAAAATAAATTGCCAAGTCCGAACAAGTCCGAACAAAATTGCCAAAACACACCCCGACAAAATTGCCAACAAGTCCGAACAACTTTATAGCATACTTCGGCGTCGCGAGTTTGGCCTTATATGCATTAGCTCTGAATCATGTCTTGGGTCAATAGTTGGGTTGCCCGGCTCCTATGCTTGCTACCTTACATTCCGCTCTATCGGCCAAGGTAGTAAAGGGAGAACTACTGCGATTGTGTTTCCGGTTCATCTGGTCAAACACCTTGGTAGAGAAAGCCGAAAACTGACTGTCATGATGCGGCGAGAGCTGGTCAACCACTCGATGACTTATCAGAATCTTTGGCGATTCCCTCTGTATTACATGGAGGACCTTTCTTCAGGTCATACATATAACACACCATATTGGGATAACCGCGTACATACCAGGGTCTATATAGTAGACCCACCATAAAACTCATATGGCTAAGTGAAAGTTTTAATGCCCTATAGTCTGATTGCCTCATTCACTGCATTAACACCTCCTTCATGGACCAAGACGCTGGGTTAAGAGTGATCACGTGCTTTTCTGAACAGCCCCATATTTTCTATGAGGGGGCTGAAGCCGACGACAGGAAAACTTTCAGATTATACAAAAACGGCCACACAGGAGGAACCAAAGCTTTTAAGCGAATATCATAATATTGTCTTTTACAATTTCAACACATTTCATTCGAATATCATGTCTTTCGAGCAATGACCCTCTATCAAGCGGGCACCCTCTAAGACGTCCTTGGAATAATGCTCTGGTGCGTGATGGTCCTTTCCCTTGGGGGGTCTCCTCGCGGCAACGTCGGTGGCCTTCATCTTCGCCCAGTATGTCCTGACGCGGATAAAGGTTGATAAGCGTGATGTCATCATCCGCCTCATCAATCTTCCGCTGCAGATCTGCAACCTCTGTGGATCGGGCAGTAGCCGGGGAGGTAATAGCCTGTGTCCCAAGTAGTCAGATTATTTCCTGGACATATCTTTTTGATCCTCTGTTCACCTCCCTTGGGAAGCCAATCAGAGTCTCAGGGGATACTATCTATACACACGAGTATTTTGTGAATAAAACACAATCGAAAGCATTAAAGTACAAACCTCAAAGCCTCTTAGGAGGCTCGTGAAGGCCTCATTCAATCCACTTTTCGCGGACATGACCATTTCAACCACCGTACCCATCAAGGTACGATGGTCCTCGGAGACGGACACCTATCGCAGTATGTTCATCAATATATCCGACGCTTCTGGATCTCCGGAATCTGTTGTAGCGGCACGGCCTCCCTTCGAAGGGATCCGTTCATTCGTCCCTAGAGTTGTCTCCGGCTGTAAGCCGGACAGTCTGGGGCCTTTATTGTTGGCCACTGGACCCTGGGCTACCAAAGTATCACCTTCGGTTAGTGTTTTCATCATCCCTCGTGTTACTTGTTGATTAGGAGAGACCCTCCGGGACGACACCTCGAAGTCGTCCGCCCTATTGGGCGAGGAGACCGGTGGAGGTGTCTTGCTTTCCATCTTCTCCGGGAGAAGATCCCCCGAGGAAGAGGATTGTTGAAGAAGACTGTGTGCCGAGCTGCAAAAACATATGTTCTAGATGTTATCCTGGTCACAGGAGAGGAATGGGATAAGTTTAAAACACCCCTGTTCGCTTACGACTTGCCCTCGCCGGGGGATTGTGCGATGACGTCGTCCTCCAAGCCCGAGCCGCCCGACAGGGGCATTTTGCCTTGCTTAGGAGCCTTTTCCCGCAGACCTTCGGAGGCGGCCCTTTTCTTACCATGAGGAGAAGGGATGTTGACTTCTCCTTTACCTTTGTCTCCAAGTGATGGGATTTTGATCTCCCTGGACACAACGTCTAATATACCTTCGGGATGGAGGCCACCTTCGGTCCTCCCGCTCTCCGTCTTGTCCTCCTTCATAGGCATCTGGTACGGTGTCGGGGCCAGCATCCTTGTTAATATGTGAACCGCTGAGTCTTCGGGAAGGGGGGGCGAACACCTAATTCGCTCTTCTTTCTTTATCCAGCCCTAGAAGGAGATAGTGTGATTAGTATCGCATTACGGCACACATAGCTAGAAATTGTTCGGGAGTCAAGCGCTTACCGAGGTATCTGGATGGTTGCGGTCAAGGCCGATGTCCTTGGTGGTGTCCGGCCACTTTTTTCGTTTCCCGAAGAACAATTCCACATTCCTTTGTGCGTGGTGCCGAAGAAGTCTTGGAGGCTCCGGCGGACCAGCATTACTTGGACTACGTTGATAAGACCAACGTCCTTGTCGAGGAGGCTACGGATGCGGCTCTGTAGAGTCTGCACTTCGTCAATTGATCCCCAGTCCAGCCCCTTATTAATCCATGATGCAAGCTGTAATGGAGAGCCAGATCGAAACACAAGTATAGCCACCCACTTGGTATCGCGGGGTTCAGTGACATAAAACCACTCCCGCTGCCATAGGTTGGGAGTTTCGGCGAAAGAGCCTTTTAGCCAGGGAGCATTGGTAAGCTTGCTCACTGTAGCACCTCCGCACTCTGCTTGTTCCCGGTCGACTACCTTCGGCTTCACACTAAAGGTCTTGAGCCATAAACCGAAGTCTGGGGGAATACGAAGAAAGGCCTCGCACGTGATAATGAATGTCGAGATGTGAAGGAAAGACTCTGGGGCTAGATAGTGAAAATCTAGTCCGTAGTTAAACATGAGCCCCGGACGAAGGGATGAAGACCAAATCCTCACCCTCACAGGGAGTTGGAGATGAATACAACCCTCTCGCCGGATCTGGTAATAGAAATAATCTGTCCTCGAGCGAGAAGATTGTGGGGGATCTCCGCAGTCAGGTATCTAGCCGCACGAAGCTTCATGATGTCCTCCTCTGTAACGGAGGAAGCCACCCATCGGCCCTGTGGGCTGGGTCCAGACATGATTGGTAAGCTTGAAGCAACGAAGTCAAACCTTGGGTGGTGGAACTCGAAGTTGGAAGGGCTGAGGCAAGGGTTGGCGTAAAATAAGACGACCCTTGGCTCCTTTATAATGGCAACAAATATCGAACGCCTCCTCCTAAGCCTGAAAACCTGCCTATTCTAAAGGGATCATTCCAATGGAATGGTTGGGTTACCCACACCCGTGTTAATGAGAATCCCGCAATAAGGGGACACGATCTCTGTTTCAACAAGATGTGCCAATAAAACCGCGCCTCGAAACATGGGACAATAGGACAAGAAATGGATCGAAATAATGATCAAGCAGACGTGATGTCACATTACAAAAAGTTGTTAGCGGGTTGGACTCGTGCAATATTATATTCTCTGCGGTTGTGTGTGGTACTTGTGTTGCAGATCCAGACACGTTCATTGCGTCCGAAGACTTTCTTGGAGTACTCGGAGAGGGGAACACGCCTTGCAATGCCGAAGACAATCTGCGTGCCGGACACCTCGTCATTGAAGCCTGGTTCAGGGGCTACTGAGGGAGTCCTGGACTAAGGGGTCCTCGGGCGTCCGACCTATTGGACATGGGCCGGACTGATGGGCTATGAAGATACGAAGACCGAAGACTCTACCCGTGTCCGGATGGGACTCTCCCTGACGAGGAAGGCAAGCTTGGCATCCGAATATGAAGATTCCTTTCTCTGTAACCGACCTTATGTAACCCTAGATCCCTCAGGTGTCTATATAAACTGGAGGGCTAGGTCCGTAGACATATATCCTCATAATCATAGTCAGACAGGCTAGACTTTTAGGGTTTAGCCATTACGATCTCGTGGTAGATCAACTCTTGTAATACTCATGTTCACCAAGATCAATCAAGCAGGAAGTAGGGTATTACCTCCATAGAGAGGGCCCGAACCTGGGTAAACATTGTGTCCCCTGTCTCCTGTTTCCATCGACCTTAGACGCACAGTTCGGGACCGCCTACCCGAGATCCATCAGTTTTGACACCGACAACCCCCCCTTTAACATGCAAGCGAATCGCGTAAAAATGGGGCGGCCGGCAGGGCCGCCTGTAGTTAAGCTCTAGAGATTCCTACGGGTTAGTTCGAGAGGAGAGCATAAGTAATAATCGCATTCACTGTCCTGCCACTGATCTTTCCGCAAGAAGATGAAGGCACTGAGGATCTAGTGAGGTGACATGCGCGGAGCAGGCCGCGAGCCAAAGCTCGATCTCATAGGCTTATCCGCATTGCAGGGACGGACCCAAGCACAAGCGTCATGCCAGCATGTGTAGCCCCAGTTGCGGGATGAGCGAGAGGCTAGTCAGCAATGCGGGGAGCCACGAAGGGCATCAGGAAAGTAGGTGATAACATAAATCATCTTATGGATGGAGATAAAGCTAGTATAGATAGATGCAAGAATGATACATGCCGCAGGGACAGACCCACGCGGCATGGGGATGATGCAGCCCAAGGGGCGCCCCTAACAAGGTAAATCAAAGGTGCAAAAGGATACATGTTGCAGGGAAAGGCCTATGCGACCTGGGGATAATGCAGCCCACGGGGCACCCCCAACTGAATAAAATGGAAAAATGTCACCTGGCACCGTTGCTGAAGAGATGTCAAAGTAGCCGAAGATGCGCATTGAAGATGGTGCTCCTCATGAGCCGCCTGGGTCCTGAACCTCGGGAGGCTCGGGAGGCTCGCCAAGAACCGTTGCCGCCTTCGCTAGGACCTCATGGTGCCAGGCCTCCTGAGCAGCCACGATGCTTCGCAGGCGACACTGGAAGGCGACAACCGCATTCGGCAAGCCAAAAGGCATGCGAACATAGGTGTGAGGTGGGCCCTCACACCGACCAGCGCGTGAAAGCCAGAAGCGCTCCTGAGATGCGGCTCTGTTGAGCCTTGGGATGTTGACGCAGACGCACAGCTCGTTGTCCTCGCCATTACAAGGGGCCGCGCTAGTTGGTAGGCGATGGTCTCCACGCATGGCTCTCGCCTATTGAAGCTCCTTGGTCATCTTGGTGATGAATTCCTGAGCACCGGGCACCCTGTGCCTTGTGCCCTTGTGAGGGAAGCATGCGATGAAGCATGCCTCCATGTGGTGCCCGAGCACCTCCCTTGTGACGTTGGCTAAGTCAGAGGCCCTCCAGAAGAGAGCCCCCGAGCCCAGCATGAGGAGGGCGTCAGGCGCACCTTCCTATGCACGAGAGGGAGGCCCCCATCCGTGGGTGCAGATCCTGAGGTGGTGCCGCTGGAGACACCACTCCCCTGAGGCTCTTGGCGGAGTTGCTGCTTCTTCTTCTTGAGGACAGCCTCCGGAGGGTAGATGGCGCCTTCATTATCTGGGTCTTCAATTGCCCCAGCCTCATAGGCGCGCTCAAGGGAGCACACCGCGTCCTTCTCCTCGTAGGCGATCGTGATGATGTCGCAGTCCCCTGGCATGTTGAGGATGTTGTAGCCATGGTGGGTCACTGCCATGAACTTGGCCAGGGTCGGATACCCAAGGATGGCATTGTACAGGAGGCGGATGTGAGCAACATCGAAGTCGATGAGCTCGGTGTGGTAGTTGTTGCGCTGGCCGAAGGTGACAGGGAGGCGGATCTGCCCTATCGAGGTGGTGGAGCCATCGGTCACTCCTGAGAAGGGCTTAGTGGGCTGCAGCTGGTCATACGACACTTGTAGACATACGAACATCTCGGTGGAAAGAACATTGAGCCCCACACCACCATCGATGAGGGTCTGGGTGACAAGGACATTGCTGATGACGAGCAAGCAAAGCATCGAGAGGGCGTCGACAGTTGCCGCACACTTTAGCTGGTCGGACGAGCTGTAGGTGATGGTGCACTTGGACCACCTAAGCAGACGCGTGGCCTCGTGCCTGGGGAGGGCCAGGTTCACCTCACGAGCGAACTGCTTGAAGATGCGGTGGGAGGGTGGGGCGTCACCATAGATGCAGGCGATGGCGCGAGGATCCTAGAAGCCCCCAGCCCCCTCGTCCTGGTGGTGGTCGTCGTTCCTTCTTGGTGGTGGTGGCAACGGATGGAGGCCGACATTGCCCTGAGGACGGTCCTCACAAGGCTGGTCTCTCCAGGCGCCCTCGCGAGGCTGGCCTTGCCAGTGATCCTTACGGGGCTCGTCGCGCCACTCCTAGCGGAGGCCGCGGTCGTCCCAACGTCCTCCACTTATGCCTCCTACATGGCCGTAGCATCGATCGTTGCATTCGGGGCGTCAACCGAGGCAACCATCGCGGATGGCCCTGAGCTCCTGATAGTCACTGGTGTTGTGGCTGTGCATGTTGTGGAAGGCGCAAAATGGACGGCTGCCCTTGGACGACTCTGAGTGGTCGCAGCCGCGCTTCATCTCTGGTTCAGGCGCAAGCATGGCAGCCCCCTTCCGCTTCACGTCCTTAGCCTTGGCCTTCTTGTCTTCTTGGTTGGTCGCCGGGAGCTCGAGAAGGGAGAGGCACCCTTCCTCAGCTCTTGCGCACCTGGTTGCCATGTTAAACATCTCTAGAGCCGTGCAGAGGTCCTCGTGGATGGCGAGCTCCTCCTTCATCTTGACATCATGGATGCCTTCGGAGAACTCCGAGATGATGGCTTAGTCAGAAACCTTGGGGATCCTGACGTGAATGATGTTGAAGCATTGGATGTACTTCTGCAGGGTCTCCCCTGGCTGTTGCTTGATGTGCCGCAGGTCACTCGCGGCAGGCGGGCGGTCGCGAGTGCGCTGGAAGTTGGCAATGAAACGCTCGCGCATCTCGCCCCAGCAGGAGATCGATCCCACGGGCAGATTCAAAAGCCACGAGCGCGCGCCTTCGTTGAGGGCCATGGGAACCAGTTTGTCATGACCTTCTCGTCTCCACTGGGTGCCTCGATGCTCAGCTCGTAGAGCTGCAGGAACTCCGCAGGGTCGGGGGTGCCGTCGTAACGTGGAGGTAGGTCAGGCTTGAACTTGCCTAGGCAGACGAGGCTGCTAGCTCAGGGGTGAAGGCGCGGCAGCCCGCTACGGTCACCGGAGCTCGTCATGGATGTGGAGCCTGATCTTGGTACTCGCATGCCACCACTGCAGGCGACGCACGGTCTTGACGTGGCGGCGGAGGGAGCGCTAGAGCACCTTCTTGTGGCTGCTGGACTTCCTGATAGCTTTCCTCTTTGCGAGCAGGTGACCCGCATGGTGGGTCAGGCCATGGGGCCGTGCGTCTTGGACTGAGGGCGACATCCTGATGGGGAGGTGGCGGAGGCGCTCCATGGGCTACGTCGCCCGCAACAGGCGGCCGACGAGGTAACGAAAGGGACATTGCAGGCGAGCCCCCAGCCGCGGTGACTAGCTCGGCGATGCGGTCCAACCAGTCTTCGTAGAGGTCGTCGACTGGGTGGTAGTGCAGGAGTCATGCACCATGAGCAACACAGCCCGCGCGTTCGCCAGACCACGACGAGCATGCGACGATGAGCCAGCCAGAGTCCAGCCACATGGAGGGGTGCTGCAATGAAGCATGCTACTTGTGCCTAGCCGGGCCGGTGACGGTGTTGGCGACAGGTGATGGAGAACGACGGGGAGGCCTGCCGACGTGCGCCATCTGGGCGACACGCACGACGAGAGCGGCTTGTCGCTCAGCACGGGCTCAGTGAGCATCAGCCATGGAGACGGTGGTGCGGCAGCGAGTCGATCGATGAGAGAGAAGCTTCGACGCACCCCTACCTGGCGCGCCAAATGTTGGATCCTGGGCTCCGTAGACCCTTGAGAGGTTCGAACATTGGGATGCGTATGAAGAACTCCCTCTTCCCAACCTGCTGGCCCAACGATTCCACAGCCTAGCTCGACGAACCCAATGGACAAGAGACACAACAGTTTATCCTGGTTCGGGCCATCTTGCGGTGTAATACCCTACTCCAGCTTTGTGGTGGATTGCCTCGAGGAGCTGAGGATGAACTAGTACAGTGATTGAACAGCCTCAGGAGGTGAGGTTTCTTGAGCTTGATGAGCTAGTGGGTGTGAGGATGGTCTAAATGATCCGATCCCTCTCTCGGGTGGTGGCTAACTCCTATTTATAGTGGCCTTGGCCCTCTTTCCAAATGTAGGCGGGAAGGGATCCCACAACAGCCAAATTCAAAGGGAGACAACTAGTACAAGTTATCCTAACAAAAGTAGTCTTCGCCTGCAAAGGCTCTGGTGGTGACGCTATAGTGGGATTCGCGATGACCTCCGTCCTATCGTCCTGGCGGTCTTGGTCTCGTTGTACCAATATGGAAACCTTTGCCTGATTCCTCAGGACTCCACGCCAGCGCTTGCCTCCTTGGCACCAAAGGGGAAACTGGTACACTACGCCCGCCTGGCCTTGGTCGTCATGGCTCACGTCATGTCAACCTTGCGAGGTACACGTTGCATTGATATCTCCGCTCCTCAGGAGCCAGCCTAGTGAGGCCGCTCCCCAGGGAGGTCTTGGTGTCGTCCGCCACATGAGGCTTGGCCCCTCGCGAGGGTCTTGAGTCGTTGCTGCTGAAACTGGGCCGTACTGGGCCGCTGATGGAGCCACGCCATGGGCCGTAGGCAGTCAAGTCTGGGTGCCCCCATTCCCAGGATGCCGACAATGTTGTCTTTGCAAAACCTCCTGACAAGGACACCTCTAAGGATAATAGAAACAAGGATGACAATACTTGATCCTTCGTATTATGCCTAGCTAGGGGCATAAACCAATAGCGCTTGTTGGGAGGCAACCCAATGAATAAAATTTATTTTTGTCTTTTTCTTTTTGTTCTTGAGTGTTTGCACAATTATGCTACTGTTATGATTGTGTTTTTTGTATTTTAATTAGTGTTTGTGCCAAGTAAATCCTTTGTGATCATGTTGGGTGATAGTTGATTTGATCTTGCTGAAAAACAGAAACTTTTGCACCCAAAAAAATAATGTTCATTTTTAACAGATGGGCAATAAAATACTTACTGTTTTTTGCAAAAGATTAATATACAAATTTCTCATGTTTTCCAAATTTTTCAGAAATTTTGGAGTCACGGAAGTATTCGAAATCTCCAGATTGCTACAAACTGTTCTGTTTTTGATAGATTATGTTTTCTTTGTGTTGTGTGCTTGTTTTGATGATTCTATGATTTTCTTTGAAGGGTTTTTGCCATAGAAAAGTTGGAATACAGTAGATATAATGCAAAAATAAAATATGAATGGGTTTGCAACAGTACCTATAATAGTAATTTGCTTTCTTATACTAACGGATCTCACAAAGGTTTTGTTGAGTTTTGTGTGATTGAAGTTTTCAAGTTTTGGGTGACTTTACGATGGATGAAGGAATTAAGATTAGCAAAAGGCTAAGCTTGGGGATGCCTGAGGCACCCCAAGATAATATTCAAGAAGTATCAAGAAACTAAGCTTGGGGATGTGTAACGCCCACGATGCAGCTATATCTCCCACGTGTCGAAGCACGACTTAGAGGCATAACCGCATTGTAAGGAATGTTGCAAGTGAGGTAATCTTCACAACAACCCATGTAATGAATAAGTAAAAGAGGTACATAGTTGGCTTACACTCGCCACATCACACAATAGCATAAATATCATTACATTCATCCAGATACAATCAAGGTCCGACTACGGAACCAAAATAAAGAACAACCCCAAATGCGACAAAGTCCCCGATCGCCCCAACTGGGCACCACTACTGATCGTCCGGAAAGGAAATGTAGTATCGTCCTGAGTCCTCATCGAACTCCCACTTGAGCTCAATCGAATCACCTGGAGCGGTATCATCGGTCCCTGCATCTGGTTTTGGAAGTAATCTGTGAGTCACGGGGACTCAGCAATCTCACACCCTCGTGATCAAGACTATTTAAGCTTATAGGAAGGGTAAAAGGTATGAGCTGGTGTCGTGGTTCTAAGCCTGACAGTAGAGTGGGGGGTAGGTATGGAGAGGCAAGGTCCTAGCTATGGAGAAGTTGTAAGCACAAAGGATGTACGAGTTCAGGCCCTTCTCGGAAGAAGTAACAGCCCTACGTCTCGGAGCCCGGAGGCGGTCGAGTGGATTATGAATGTATGGATTACAAGGTGCCGAACCCCTCTGCCTGTGGAGGGGGGTGGCTTATATAGAGTGCGCCAGGACCCCAGCCAGCCCACGTAGGAGAGGGTTTAAGGTGAGTTAAGTCCGGGGCGTTACTGGTAACGCCCCACATAAAGTGCCTTTACTATCATAAAGTCTACTTAATTACAGGCCGTTGCGGTGCAGAGTGCCCCTTGACCTCCTGGTGGTCGAGTGAGTCTTCGTGGTCGAGTCCTTCAGGCCAGTCGAGTGAATCCTCGTTGGTCGACTGGAAGGCGACCTCTTCTAGGGATGTCCTAGGGTAAGTTACTTGGAACAGGTCCATGACCCTACCCTAGGTACATAACCCCATCATTAGCCCCCGAATGGATTGAGGCTTCGAGTGAAGAAGGAGTTGATGTCGTTTCCGATTAACCTTTGCGCTCTAGTTGCGCGCTGTTCTGGATCAAAGAATCTCTTCGTTGACAGGGAGCAATTTGTCTTCGGTCGACTCGATCCATTCTATTTTTGCGTCGAGTGATCTTTCGAGCTTCGACGATCTCCGAGCGACGGATCGCCGGAAACACCGCGCCTGACAGACTGATTTGTTGCTCGCGGATTCCACGGGGTGCGAAATTTGGGGGCGCGCGCGAAGCGGGGCAGACCGCGGCGTTCGGATGGGACGGGGCATAGCCGCCTCGATCTCCGCGCCGCCTTTTTCGCCACGTATCCAGTCCTCATAACTGCTCCCAGATATGATTAGATCGACCGGGCCCACATGTCAGCCACTCGGAAGGGACCTTATAAATGTGCCCGGCGAGGATTTCTGTGTTGCGCCTCAGCATTCTCCCTCTCTCCCTCTGCTTCCTTCCTCCCTGCTCAGCGTGCCCGCTCTCGCCCCCGCACCACTTCCCTTCGTGCATCTCACCGGCGACCATGGCCAAGGAGAAGACGGCGGCGCTGGAGCGTGCCAAGAAGGCGTCGGCATCGGAGAAGGCGAAGGGGAGATCCACCAGCCGCAGAGGGTCCTCGTCCAGATCCCGCCTGCCGAAAGGCTGGGTCCAAGGAGACTGGATCCAGTCGACCATCACGGAGACGGACCTCCTCGACATGGCCAACGAGGGCTTGATCCCTCACGGAGCTGCGAGGTTGCCGGGGAAGGAGTGGCAGCCACAGCCAGAAGAGGGTGAGTGTCTGCTTCTGGCCACTCATGTTGATCGTGGGTTTTCCTTGCCGCCAAGCATTTTCTTCCGTGGCTTCTTGAATTTCTTTGGAGCGCAGCTCCACCACTTTACCCCAAACTCCATTGCCTATCTTGCTGCATTCGTGTCCATGTGTGAGGGTTTCTTGGGCTGTCGACCGCACTGGGGTTTGTTCAAACGTATCTTCACGTGTCGCTCTCAGACCGTGAAGAAGGCGAGCCCAGGTGATGAGAAGACCCGAGTCGTCCAAATGTGTGGGGGCCTGGGGATTCAGGTGAGGAACAATAGCACCTTCCCGCCCATGTCCTTTCCCGAGTCCGTCAGAGGCTGGCAGTCGACTTGGTTCTACTGTCAGGTCCAGTCGACGCCAGGGCAGTCGAGTGGACTCCCTCCGTTTACCATGGACCGAGTGAACAAGCCCTCCCCTCTGAAGCTGATTCCGGAGGAGAAAGCCG
>NC_041384.1:365160613-365191409 GCF_002162155.2 Triticum dicoccoides | reverse complement strand
GTCCCCAAGGCTAAGGTCGACTGCTGGCAGTCGGCCTTAGGCTTTATGATGTCAATCTTTCTGTCAGTCGACTGGTCGACTGGATTTCACAAACCGGTGGGGGCACGCTGAGTGCACCCACTGGGTGTAGTCCCCGAGACTGTGGTCGACTGCTTGTAGTTGATCACAGTCTTAGAGAATGCATCTCGCACGCTTTTTTTTTTTTTTGAGGTCGACTGGTCGACTTTGTCTTCAACAGGATTAGTGGGGGCACGCTGAGTGCACCCACTGGGTGTAGTCCCCGAGACTACGGTCGAATGTTTGTATTCGGCTGTAGTCTTAGGAACGTGTGCTTTTCCCTTTTTCACTCGGAAGTGAATTATTTTTTGACATTTAGTCGATTGATTCTTCGCAGAACTCTTGTGATCTTGTGGCTCGCTACTCAGAGCTGGAACAGAAGCATACTCAAGTCGAGCTGAGCTTGAAGCTGGTTCAAGAGAAGCTGACAAAGGCAAAGGAGGAGACCGAAGGTATGTTTGGTGAGACCCTGACGACTGCTTTTCCCCTTGCTTGTTTCAGCATCTGATCTTGCTGTGGCTTGCAGGTAAGGTAAGGGAGGCCCAGCAGAAGAAAGACCTTGAGCTAGCTGAGAAGATCAAGCTTGCTGACGAGAAGTTAGCTTCAGTCACCAAGCTCGAACAAGACAATACCAATCTGAAAACTGCTCTTGGGATTGCCAACAAGGAGGTCAGTCGACTGAGAACTGACAAAGATGCCTTGACCGACCAAGTCAGCAAATTGACTGAGAAGAAAACTGAACTGGAGGCCTTCCTGAGTGGCCTTGCCAAGAAGCTGTTTCTTATGCTTGAAGGTAAACCTCCATGTTTGGCAAATATTTCCAATTGTGGCTTTTTCCATTCGACTATCCCCTTGACTTAGTGATCACTCTTGCAGAATTTTGTCAAAACTTCGAAGAGGAAACCAGCCGACTGGAGCCAAACCTTGACCCCGTCAATTCTCCGGTGAACGACGAAGTTGCCATGGATGTTTTCCGACTGGAGTCTCGTGTTGCAGCTGTCGTGGACTATCTCGCAAGGCTGAAGGTCGCCACATCTCGCATCGACTCGACGCTCTGGCCTGAGGAGACACTTCAGAATGACCTTGAGTCGCTGATGGCCCGCTTGAACACGATCCCTGGTCGAGTGCAGGAGTGGAAGAAGTCCTCGGCTCGGTGTGGTGCAGATGTCGCTCTGTGTCTGGCCCGAGTCCACTGCAAAGATGCACGAGAGGAGAAGCTGGCGGCCCTTCGGGTGGCCAATACCAAGAAGCACGACTTCAGGTCCTTTATGGAGACTTTCCTTGCAGCTGCCACTCGGATTGCCGACGGAATTGACCTTGATGAATTTGTTGCACCTTCCAGCCCTCCACAGGAGGGGTAAAAAACTTCTTCTGGCTCGACTCTTTAAATTTGCCTCGGTATGCCGAGTGGAATTGTAACCGACAAACTTTAACAGGCTTGACGCCTGAGCACTTTTGGTTCCTTTAGATATCGATTCGAACTTGAATTTGGCGCTTGAATATGATTGCCTTCGGCTCAAAATGTCTTTTGCAGGTTCAAAGCAAGGTGCCTGTGCTTAGGCGAGCGTTTGGACTGCAGCTAAGCCTCCGAGTGAGAGGGTCGCTCTTCACTCGGTAGGATTTTTGTAACTTAGGCGAGTGCTTGGACTGCAGCTAAGCCCCCGAGTGGAAGGCTGGCTTACCACTCGGTAGGATTTTGATAAACTTAGGCGAGTGCTTGGACTGCAGCTAAGCCCCCGAGTGGAAGGCTGGCTTACCACTCGGTAGGATTTTGATAAACTTAGGCGAGTCCTTGGACTGCAGCTAAGCCTCCGAGTGAGAGGATCGCTCTTCACTCGGTAGGATTTTTCACAACTTAGGCGAGTGCTTGGACTACAGCTAAGCCCCCGAGCGGAAGGCTGGCTTACCACTCGGTAGGATTTTCACAACTTAGGCGAGTCCTTGGACTGCAGCTAAGCCTCCGAGTGAGAGGATCGCTCTTCACTCGGTAGGATTTTCACAACTTAGGCGAGTGCTTGGACTGCAGCTAAGCCCCTGAGTGGAAGGCTGGCTTACCACTCGGTAGGATTTTGATAAACTTAGGCGAGTCCTTGGACTGCAGCTAAGCCTCCGAGTGGAAGGCTGGCTTACCACTCGGTAGGATTTTGATAAACTTAGGCGAGTCCTTGGACTGCAGCTAAGCCTCCGAGTGGAAGGCTGGCTTACCACTCGGTAGGATTTTGATAAACTTAGGCGAAACGGATTCGCAGCTAAGCCTCCGAGTGAGAGTCTGGCTCACCACTCGGTAGGATTTTTACAAACTTAGGCGAAACGGATTCGCGGCTAAGTCACCCACTGAGGGGGAGTTTTTATGTGGACAAAAATAAAAAGTGATGACACTATTATTTCCAAACCCATGAACTACAGAAGTACTAACTCATCCGAGTGATAAAACTTAAGTGTAAAATGGGCGGAGTAGCTCCGCGTTCCAAGCTCGGGGCTCGTCGATATTATGCTCGACGTTGTAAAGACGGTACGCCCCATTGTGGAGAACCTTGGTGACGATGAAGGGACCTTCCCAAGAAGGAGCAAGCTTGTGTGGTTTGTGCTGATCCACTCGGAGAACCAAATCCCCTTCCTGGAAGGCTCGACCTCTCACATTTCGGGCGTGGAAACGCCGCAGATCTTGTTGGTAGATGGTCGACCGGATCAGAGCCATCTCCCTTTCTTCCTCTAAAAGGTCGACCGCGTCCTGCCGCGCTTGTTCAGCTTCTGCTTCGCTGTAGATTTCAACTCGAGGAGCATTGTGGAGAAGATCACTCGGCAAGACTGCCTCAGCTCCATAGACCAAGAAGAATGGAGTTCTTCCGGTCGACCGATTAGGCGTGGTCCGCAGTCCCCAGAGTACAGATGGAAGTTCGTCGACCCAAGCTCCAGCCGCGTGTTTGAGATCACGCATCAGTCGAGGCTTCAGTCCCTTGAGAATCAGTCCATTAGCTCGCTCTGCTTGTCCATTCGACTGCGGATGGGTGACTGATGCGTAGTCGACTCGTGTGCCCTGGGAGTTGCAGAAAGCTCTGAAATCCTCTGAGTCAAAGTTCGACCCATTATCCGTTATGATGCTGTGCGGGACTCCATATCTGAATATTAGTTCCCTGATGAAGCTAACAGCAGTACCGGTGTCAAGGCTCTTGATTGGTTTAGCCTCGATCCACTTGGTGAACTTGTCGACTGCCACCAGTACATGCGTGAAGCCACTTCGTCCTGTTCTCAAAGGACCGATCATGTCCAGCCCCCAAACTGCAAAAGGCCAGACGAGTGGGATGGTCTTCAAAGCTGACGCGGGCTTGTGCGACATATTCGAGTAGAACTGACATCCCTCGCACTTATCCACTATCTCCTTTGCCATCTCATTCGCCTTGGGCCAGTAAAATCCGGCTCGGTATGCTTTGGCCACGATGGTCCGAGAGGACGCATGATGACCGCAGGTCCCCGAGTGAATATCATTGAGGATGAGTCGACCTTCTTCTGGTGTTATGCACTTCTGACCAACTCCAGTCGCGCTTTCTCTGTATAATTGTCCTTTGATTACGGTAAAGGCTTTAGATCGACGGACGATCTGTCGAGCCTCTTCCTCATCCTCCGGAAGCTCTTTCCTCAAGATATATGCGACATACGGAATCGTCCAGTCGGGAATGACCACCAAAACCTCCATGATCAAGTCGACCACTGCTGGGACTTCAACTTCGGTCGGATCTGTGGCGCTCTTGGGCTGCGGAGTTTCTTCGGTGAAAGGATCTTCTTTGACTGACGGAGTATGTATATGCTCCAAGAACACACCACTCGGAATGGCTTCTCTCTTGGAACCTATCTTTGCTAGATCATCAGCTGCTTGATTTTTCAGTCGGGGTATATGATGGAGCTCCAACCCCTCGAACTTCTTCTCCAGCTTCCTCACTGCACTGCAGTATCCAGTCATGGCTGGGCTTCTCACGTCCCACTCTTTCATCACCTGATTGACCACTAGATCCGAGTCGCCATAGACCATTAGGCGACGGACGCCGAGTGAAATGGCCATGCGCAACCCATATAAGAGGGCCTCATATTCTGCCTCATTGTTGGAGGAGTCAAAGTGAATCTGGAGCACATATCTAAGCTTATCTCCTCTGGGGGAAACCAGGACGACCCCAGCACCGGAACCATTCAACATCTTAGAGCCATCGAAAAACATGGTCCAATGCTCCGAGTGAACTTCAGTCGACTGCTGTTGTTCAATCCACTCGGCGAGGAAATCTGCTATCGCCTGGGACTTAATGGCTTTCTTTGCCTCAAACTTGATATCAAGGGGAAGAAGTTCAATCGCCCATTTGGCCACTCGACCAGTTGCGTCTCTGTTGTGCAAAATCTCTGATAGTGGAGCGTCGCTGACGACTGTGATGGAATGGTCAGAGAAATAATGAGCAACCTTCTTTGTGGTCATGTATATTCCATACACAAGCTTCTGATAATGAGGATATCTCTGCTTGGATGGAGTCAAGAATTCAGACAAATAATACACTGGGCGCTGAACTTTGAGAGCTTTTCCTTCTTCTTCCCGCTCGACCGTTAGCACAGTACTGACGACTTGTCCTGTGGCTGCGATGTAGAGCAACAGAGGCTCTTTGCTGATTGGAGCAGCAAGCACCGGCTGGGTGGAGAGCAGAGCTTTTAGCTCGGCAAACGCTGCATCAGCTTCTGGAGTCCACTCGAACTTGTCAGCCTTCTTCATCAGTCGGTAAAGAGGCAATGCCTTTTCACCGAGTCGTGAGATGAATCGACTTAATGCGGCCAAGCATCCAGTAAGCTTCTGGACATCGTGCACTCGCACAGGGCGTTTCATTCGGAGAATAGTGCCAATCTTTTCTGGGTTGGCGTCGATTCCCCGTTCGGAAACGAGAAAACCGAGTAACTTGCCACCAGGAACTCCAAATGTGCACTTTGATGGATTGAGCTTGATATCATACCTTCTAAGGTTGGCAAATGTTTCGGCGAGGTCAGCGAGCAGGTCGGAACCTTTTCGTGACTTGACAACAATATCATCCATATAAGCTTCCACATTCCGACTGATTTGAGTGAGTAGACACTTCTGGATCATTCGCATAAATGTGGCTCCGGCATTCTTGAGGCCGAATGGCATGGTGATATAGCAGAAGCACCCGAATGGAGTGATGAAAGCTGTTTTTACTTCATCGGGCCCATACAGACGGATCTGGTGGTACCCGGAGTAAGCATCTAAAAAAGACAACCTCTCGCATCCCGCGGTCGAGTCAACAATTTGATCTATGCGAGGGAGAGGAAAGTGATCTTTCGGGCAGGCCCGGTTGATGTGCTTGAAATCAATGCACATTCGGAGCGACTTGTCCTTCTTAGGAACCATGACGACATTAGCGAGCCACTCGGAGTGGAATATCTCTCGGATTAATCCTGCCGCCAACAGTCGAGCCACTTCTTCACCGATGGCCTTTCTCTTCTGGACGGCGGACCGCCGAAGATGTTCTTTGACTGGCTTTGCAGACGAGTCGACTCTTAGGCGATGCTCAGCCAGTCCCCTGGGAACACCTGGCATGTCAGCGGGCTTCCATGCAAAAATGTCCCAGTTCTCACGGAGGAACTGGATGAGCGCTTCTTCCTATTTTGGGTCGAGTGTTGTGGAGATGCGGGTCGGAGCTGCTTCGGGGTCGGTCGGGTGAATGTGAACAGGCTTCGTCCCACCGGACGACTGGAATGCAGATTCTGTGGCGGGCTTCTTGGATCGCAGCAAGTCACTCGGATCTGCGTTTTGCTTGTATTCTTCGAACTCGACCGCTGTCACTTGGGAATCGGCAATTTTGGAGCCCTTCTGAAAGCACTCCTCTGCCTTTTTCCTATCGCCGGTGACAGTGATCACACCTTTGGGACCGGGCATCTTCAATTTGAGGTACACGTAACATGGTCGAGCCATGAACCGTGCATAGGCTGGTCTCCCCAAAATGGCATGATATGCACTTTGAAAATCCACGACCTCAAACGTCAACTTTTCTTTGCGAAAATGCTTTGAATCGCCAAACACTACGTCCAAAGCTATCTGGCCGAGTGACTCGGCCTTCTTCCCTGGTATAACTCCATGGAAGCTCATGTTACTAGTGCTCAGTCGGGACATCAGAATGCCCATACCTTTCAACGTGTCTGCATATAACAGATTCAGCCCACTTCCACCATCCATCAGCACCTTTGTCAGTCGAGTGCCTTCGACAACTGGATCGACCACCAAAGCTTGCCTCCCAGGGGTGGCAATATGAGTCGGGTGATCAGATTGGTCGAATGTGATGGGTGTTTGAGACCACTTCAGATAATTTGCCTTTGCTGGGGCAACCATGTTAACCTCTCGGTTAATCACTTTCAGTCGACTTCTGCTTTCCACATCTGCGAAGATCATCAGAGTGGAGTTGATATGCGGATATCCTCCCTCACTGTCCTCTTTGTCTTCGGCCTTGTCCGGCTCCTTCTCCTTGTCCTTAGACTGTTTTCCCTGAAACTGCTGGATCAGGAGTCGACATTGGCGAGTGGTGTGCTTTGGGTAAATGATATTCCCCTCTTCATCTTTCTTCGTGTGAATATGACACGGCATATCCATCACGTCGTTCCCTTCTTTATCCTTTACCTTCTTGGGGTTCCAGGATCCTTTTGGTTTCCCCTTAAACTTTCCTTGAGTCACGGCCAGAGCCTCTCCAGGAGCTGCCGGTTCAGCTTTCCGCTTCTGTTTCCGACTGGTGTTTCCTTTTTCCGACTGACTCGGCTTGTGCTTGCCGCTTCGGAGTCGGTCTTCTTCTTCGCCGTTGGCGTACTTGGTAGCAATCTCCATCATCCGACTCAAGGTCATGTCACCGGTTCGACCAAATTTCAAACTCAGTTCTCTGTTCTTGACACCATCTTTGAAGGCGCATACTGCCTGATGGTCAGAGACATTTTCCACAGTGTGGTGCAAAGTGATCCACCTCTGAATATACTCTCTGAGAGTCTCATTGGTTTTCTGCACGCAGACTTGCAACTCTGTCAATCCCGCTGGTCGCTTGCAAGTCCCTTCGAACGTTCTGACGAACACTCGGGACAGATCTTCCCAAGTGTAAATGCTGCTAGGAGGCAATTGAGTCAACCATGCCCTGGCAGAACCTTCCAACATGAGGGGCAAATGCTTCATGGCCACCTCGTCGTTCCCACCACCGATCTGAACTGCCACTCGGTAGTCTTCAAGCCAAGTTTCAGGCTTAGACTCACCAGTGAACTTGCTGACTCCTGTTGCCAGCCTGAAATTGGGGGGGGGATAACTGCGGCTCTGATAGCTCTGCTGAAACATTCAGGACCAGAAACATGTACTCGACTGCTCGTGGGTACATCTCTGTCGAGTGCACCTCGATGGGCTCTGTTCCGGTCGACCAACCCTTGCACGATAATGGATCGCGCGTCGAAGCCTGGCTCTCTGGGGTCAACTGGAACCCTACGCCCTGTACTGTACTGACGCCTATCATCTGGCTGCCGAGGAGCGTAAGACCCACCCCTCGGAGGGGAATAGGGCACTCGACGCCTATCATCTCGGTCGAGTCTGTCGCCATATTGATCTCGCCGATTCTCACGCCCTTCGCGCCGCGGAGGCGATCTGGGGCTGTGAGCCGACTGAACCGTATTCACAGTGACGGATCGACTGTGAATTCTGTTGCGCGACTGAGACACGGCTGAATTCTGATCTCCTGCTGCTCGGAGCAGATCCCTGATCTGCAGCAAACCTCTGCCAGCCTCTGACTGCGAAGGCTGAATGGACTCTGCTATACGGGTCGCAGCTGCTAAATTCTGAATTGGGGTTCGATATACCTGAGTCGGCGGGAAGAGTTGACGTCGACTGGTGTCGGGAACTCGTTGCCGCGCGCGCTCGTCGAGTGCTCGCTGAAGGTTCTCCAGTCGAGTGCGCTCGGCCAAATTGGCCAGACGCGCCTCCTCCAAGGCACGAGCCTCGGGGGTTTCTCCTGCGATGGGAATACGCAGGGGATCCTCGTTCCTGCGGCGAAGCTCTTCTCTTTGCAGAGAGTCGAGTGGCTCGGGCTGATACTCTTCGTAGCCTCGAGCAGGGTCGCCGCCGTCGCCTGCTCCACCACCACGGGCGAAGCCAGGAGGGCTGTGGGGCCCGTCGATCATCAAGATTTCCGCCGCTGGATCACTGCTTCCGCACTCGGATGCAGTCTCTCCGGAGCCAGTCGACTGATCGAACAAGCCGTAGAGAGATTCGTTGGGCTCGATTGCCGCAACTTGTGTAGTGGTCGACTGGCGAGCCACCGCGTGACTCACCCATCGCTGAAGCCTCGACCGGCCTGAGCGCTTGCGCTGGCGGGAGACCGGGAGGGTGGAAGACGGAGGAGCCGACCGATACTGGGTCGATGGTTGCCGCAGCAGAACGCCGCAGATACATGCACGAAAATGCGTCGCACCACGGACGGGGAGCGCATCTACGTCGAGTGGAGCCTCCTGGAGCCATGCGGAGTCGTCGGCGATGAAGGTGAGAGTGCCGAGACGGATCTCTTGACCCTCGATCAAAACTCCAGCAGACACCATGATGAAAATACTCGGAAGAATCGCAACTTCTCCACAAAATCGCTAAAACACCGGCCCCACGGTGGGCGCCAACTGTCGTGGTTCTAAGCCTGACAGTAGAGTGGGGGGTAGGTATGGAGAGGCAAGGTCCTAGCTATGGAGAAGTTGTAAGCACAAAGGATGTACGAGTTCAGGCCCTTCTCGGAAGAAGTAACAGCCCTACGTCTCGGAGCCCGGAGGCGGTCGAGTGGATTATGAATGTATGGATTACAAGGTGCCGAACCCCTCTGCCTGTGGAGGGGGGTGGCTTATATAGAGTGCGCCAGGACCCCAGCCAGCCCACGTAGGAGAGGGTTTAAGGTGAGTTAAGTCCGGGGCGTTACTGGTAACGCCCCACATAAAGTGCCTTTACTATCATAAAGTCTACTTAATTACAGGCCGTTGCGGTGCAGAGTGCCCCTTGACCTCCTGGTGGTCGAGTGAGTCTTCGTGGTCGAGTCCTTCAGGCCAGTCGAGTGAATCCTCGTTGGTCGACTGGAAGGCGACCTCTTCTAGGGATGTCCTAGGGTAAGTTACTTGGAACAGGTCCATGACCCTACCCTAGGTACATAACCCCATCAGCTGGAGCTGCAGCAAGCAGTAGCATATATGGTGGATAACATACACAAATGAGAGCGAGAAGAGAAGGCAAAGGCACGGTCGAGAAACTATGATCAAGAAGTGATCCTAGAACAACCTACGTGCAAGCATAACCCGAGACCGTGTTCTCTTCCCGGACTCCCCCGAAAAGAGACCATCACGGCCACACACTCCTGTTGATTCATTTTAATTAAGTTAAGTTTAAGGTTTTCTACAACCGGACATTAACAAATTCCCATCTTCCCATAACCGCGGGCACGACTTTTGAAAGTTCAAAACCCTGCAGGGGTGTCCCAACTTAGCCCATCACAAGCTCTCACGGTCAACGAAGGATATTCCTTCTCCCAAGACAATCCAATCAGACTCGACATCTCGGTTACAAGACATCTTGACAATGGTAAAACTAAACCAACAAAGCCGCCCGAATGTGCCGACGAATCCCGATAGGAGCTGCACATATCTCTTTCTCAGGGCACAATCAGATGAGCGCTCCGTACAACTAAAACCAAACCTCGAGTTTCCCCGAGGGGGCGCTACAAAGGGCTCTAGTTTGGACTAACACTCAGAGGAGCACTGGCCCGGGGGGGGGGTTTAAATAAAGATGACCCTCGGGCTCTGGAAACCCAAGGGAAAAGAGGCTAGGTGGCAAATGGTAAAACCAAGGTTGGGCATTGCTGGAGGAGTTTTATTCAAGGCAAACTGTCAAGGGTTTCCCATTATAACCCAACCATGTAAGGAACGCAAAATCAAGGAACATAACACCGGTATGACGGAAACTAGGGCGGCAAGAGTGGAACAAAACACCAGGCATAAGGCCGAGCCTTCCACCATTTACCAAGTATATAGGTGCATTAAAATAGACAAGATATAATAATGATATGCCAACAATAAACAAGTTCCAACAAGGAACAAACTCCAATCTTCACCTGCAACTAACAACGCTATAAGAGGGGCTGAGCAAAGCGGTAACATAGCCAAACAACAGTTTGGTAGGACAAGGTGGGTTAGAGGTTTGACATGGCAATACGGGAGGCATGATAAGAAAGTGGTAGGTATCGTAGCATAGGCATAGCAATAGAGCGAGCATCTAGCAAGCAAAGATAGAAGTGATTTCGAGGGTATGGTCATCTTGCCTGCGAAGTTCTCCGAGTTGACGTTAGCTTGATCCTCGTAAGCGTACTCAATGGGTTCCTCGATCACGTACTCGTCTCCCGGCTCTACCCAAAGCAAGAACACAAGCAAAGGGAGACACAATCAACCACGTGCAATGCACAAGCAACATGATGCAAAACATGGCATGATATGCGGGATGTGATATGCGATGCATATGCATGTTTCAGAAAGGAATGATTGAACCTGGCCTCAACTTGGAAAACCAAGAGTCCCACTGGAAAGAGGAGTTGATTTCGGTCGAAATCGATATAATGATCACAGGAATCGGATGCACAGTTTGCAAATGGCAAGCAAAACAAATATGGCACCGGTCTGCAATTAACAGCACGAGGCCCTCTAAATGCATCAAGAACAACAAGCTACTGCACTCAAACATAGCAACAAAATACATGGCAGGGATCCACTCAAGATGCTTGACAAAAGGTGAACACCGAGCTACGGCTAATTCACTCAATAGCAGGTTCAAACAAGCATGGCAAGAGTGCAAAAGATAACAGGTTACAGACTTAGTGAAATTAACAACATGCCAGGAATTTAATATCAGGAAGCAATGTTTAGAGCACGATAATAACATGCTACAGGAAAATATCATGGCAAAGCAAGGCATGGAATGAAGCTACTCAAAGCATAAAACAAAAGTCCCTTACTGACCATAAGCCAAAAGGGATCAGAAAATACAATGGTAACCATGTGAACATAGCAATTATCGTTAACAGATTCAGACGTGGTAGAAAAATGGAACATGGCAAAACAGATATTAAGTAGGCATGTTTACGAGCTCGATGCACTCACCACAAGGCATTGCATGAGAAACTAAGCATACACCCAGCAAGTAGACATGGTATAGAAGCTAAACATGGCAAGAACAACAACATAGCATGTATGGATCAACTACAACAAGCTCGGCAAAATGCTTAACATGTAAACATTCTGCCAGGAACATTTATAGCAAAAGTAGAGCTCGATTGAGTCAATCTAGGGTGCTCCATAAATGCAAACAAAGACATGGATGGATAGAGCAACACAATATCTACAAAACATCCTTACTGATCATGCTCAAAAGAGGCATGGATCACTCTGTAGCAACATGAATACATGGCATAAAAATAATAACAGGGCAATTTCTAAGTCCTTGAAATAAGTAACATTACGAGGGCTACTTTGCATGCTTGTGCTAGTCACCACAAAGATCACAAAAATACATGGCATACACCCCTATAAAGATGGCATGGCATACTTCAAAACTCATGTAGAGCTCAAGTTCATAGGAGGCACACATCAATCATGGCAAAAATGACAAATGTCCAATTACTGATAATAAGCTGAAACTAACAGAAACTAGCACTCTTGCAACAGCATTTAGGTCATCAAGATGAGCTCAAATGAACATTACGCAATGAGATGAAATGAAGTACTTGTCGAGACGAACAATTTGATATGGTACATGCCCAAAATGGAGCCACAGATGCAGAGTTATGCCATGATGAAAAATGCCAAAAATTACGGGGAGAGAGGGAAAAAGTCAACCCCTAGGGTTGGATCCAGATCTGGATCGGCCGGTACTATAGCAGCATGGAAACCGAGGTTCGTCCTCGAGCTTGCCGGAGGGGGACGCGGTGGCCGGAGCAAGGAGGGACTTGCCAAGGAGGCGGCGTCGGAGCAGCGGCGCGGCGACGGTGGCGAGCGGCGGAGCGGCGAGGCGGTGCGGTGGTGGAGGATGGCGTCGGCGGTGCGGTGGTGGAGGACAGCGTCGGTCGCCGGCGATGGCGGCGTGCGGCGGACGCCGGCGAGGCTCGGGCGATGGGAAGCCGCGGGCGAGCGATGGCGGGCGGCGGTCGCGCGGCCCGGTTGGTCGGCAGAGAGGGCCCGCCCTAGGCCAGGATGGGCCGGCGGCGGGGAGGTGGCCGGGCGAACCGGGTGGTGCCACGTGGCGGCGGTGGGACGAAGCGGACGTGTCCGGCCGGCAAGATTTCGTCCGGCGGCGCGTGGAGAGAGAGGGGTCTAGGGTTTCGTCCAGATTTGGAATGGGAGGGCCTTTATATAGGTAGGAGGAGCTAGGAGGCTCCAAATTGAGCACGGTTTGCGGCCACGCAATTGTGATCGAACGTCCTAGATGATTTAGGGAGTTTAGGTGGGTTTTGGGCCACTTTGGAGAGGTGTTGGGCTGCAACACACACGAGGCCTTCTCGGTCCCTTGGTAAACCGTTGGAGTATCAAACGAAGTTCAAATGGCACGAAACTTGGCAGGCGGTCTACAGGTAGTAAACCAAGACCGTTTGGCAAGTCTCGGTCCAATCAGAAAACGTTTAACACCCGCACACGAAAAGAGGTAGAAAGGGACACCGGAGGACATATGAGCGCCGGAATGCAAAACAGACAACAGGGAAAATGCTCGGATGCATGAGACGAACACGTATGCAAATGCGATGCACATGATGACATAATATGAGATGCATGAAAAAGACAAAACAGCACGAAGACAAAAACCCGACAATGAGGAAATATCATAACTTAGTGCCGGAAATGGGAAGAGTTGGAATACAAATATGGCAGGTTACATACGGGGTTTTACAACACTCCACCACTACGAAAGGATCTCGTCCCAAGATCTAGGACTAGAAAAACTACGGGTATTCAGAATGGAGGTGGTCCTCGCGTTCCCGGGTGGCTTCATGGTCGGAATGATGTGACCACTTGACTTTCAGGAATTTGATAGACTTGTTGCGAGTCTTGCGCTCAGTTTCTTCAAGAATAGCAACGGGGTGCTCACGATAAGACAGGTCTTCTTGGAGATCAATCTCTTCCAAGTTGATGGTGCGGTCAAGAGTCTTGAAACACTTGCGGAGTTGAGACACGTGAAACACATCGTGCACATTTGCAAAGTTGGATGGAAGCTCAAGTTGATAGGCGAGATCGCCTCTTTTGCCAATGATCTTGAAAGGACCCACGTATCTAGGGGCAAGCTTCCCTTTGATACCGAAGTGACGAGTACCTTTCATTGGAGAGAAGCAGAGGTAGACATGGTCTCCGATCTCGAAAGCCAAGTCACGATGCTTGCTATCATAGTAACTCTTCTAGCACGACTGTGCGGCTTTGAGATTTTCACGAATGACTTTGCACATTTCTTCTGCCTCTGTGATCAAGTCATTGCCAAGAAGTTGGCGTTCACCAGTCTCTGACCAGTTAAGAGGAGTACGACACTTCCTGCCATAGAGAATCTCGAATGGGGCCTTGCCCGAACTCGCTTGAAAGCTGTTGTTGTAGGAGAACTCGGCATATGGAATACAATCTTCCCACTTCATACCGAAAGAGATGACACAAGCCCTGAGCATATCTTCAAGAATCTGATTGACTCGCTCGACTTGGCCACTAGTTTGAGGATGAAAAGCGGTGCTGAAGCGGATGTTGGTGCCCATGGCCTTCTGAAAAGAATCCCAGAACTTAGAGGTAAAGATGCTGCCATGATCTGAAGATATCAACTGTGGAATGCCGTGCAGAGAGACAATCCTGGAGGTATATAGCTCAGCCAACTGAGCTGATGTGATAGATTCTTTGATAGGAAGAAAATGAGCCACTTTAGTGAGTTTGTCGATGACAATGAAGATAGCATCATTGCCACGCTTGGACTTTGGAAATCTAGTCACTAAGTCCATCTCAATATGGTCAAACTTCCATTCTGGAATGGCAAGGGGTTGGAGGAGACCAGCTGGTCGTTGGTGTTCTACTTTCACTCTTCTGCAGACATCACATTCATTCACGAACGGAGCAATCTCGCGCTTCATTCGAGTCCACCAATACGACTGCTTGAGGTCATGGTACATCTTTCTACTTCTAGGGTGAATAGAGAGGAGTGAATTGTGAGCCTCGTTCATAATGACTTTACGAAGGTCACCCTTAGGCACAACAATGCGATCCTCGAAGAATAGCGTATCCTTGTCATCCAGACGATAGCACTTATACTTGGGTTGGCTCTTGGCAATCCCAATCTTCACCTTCTTCACCATAGCATCAAGAAGTTGAGCCTCGCGAATCTGATCTTCCAAAGTAGGAGAGACTTGGAGGTTGGCAAGAAATCCTTGAGGAACAACTTGTAGATTGAGTTTGCAGAAAGCTTCACAAAGCTCTGGTTGGTAGGGCTTGATAATCAGACTATTGCAGTAAGCCTTCCTGCTCAATGCGTCAGCAATTACATTGGCCTTCCCTGGAGTGTATTCAATACTTGGATTATACTCTTGAATCATTTCGACCCAACGAGTCTTCCTGAGGTTGAGGTTTGGCTGAGTGAAGATGTACTTGAGACTCTTGTGATCAGTGAAGATGTCCACTTTTCTTCCCAACAAGAGATGTCTCCATGTTAAAAGAGCATGGACAACTGCCACCAACTTGAGGTCGTGAGTGGGGTAGTTCTTTCCATTGGGCTTCAACTGGCGAGAGGTGGAGGCCACAACTTTCTTCTCTTGCATCAACACTGCACCAAGACCTTGAAGGGAAGCATCACAGAAGACCTCGAACGGTTTGGATTCATCAGGAGGAGTCAGACTAGAGCAGTGACTAACTTCTCTTTCAGGGTGTTGAAAGCGATGTCACATTCAGGTGACCAGACGTACTTCACATGCTTCTGGAGAAGGTTGGAAAGAGGCTTCGCGATCTTAGAGAAGTTCTCAACGAACCTTCGACAATAGCTTGCGAGCCCAAGGAAGCTGCGGAGTTGCTTCACATTCTGAGGTGGTTCCCAATTCACAATTGCAGACACCTTCTCAGGATTAATAGCTATGCCCTTGGTGGAGATGATATGCCCAAGGTAGAGAACCTCATCAAGCCAAAACTCGCACTTTGAAAACTTCGCATAGAACTGATGTTCTCTGAGTTTATCCAACACCAATCTCAAGTGCTTGGCATGATCCTCCTTGTTCTTGAAAACACCAAAATGTCATCGAGGTAGACCAAGACGAAGTCATTTGTGCAGGCGTTGAAGATGAAGTTCATCATGCGAGAGAATGTTGGAGGAGCGTTGACGAGGCCGAAAGACATGACAGTGTATTCATATGAACCATAGCTTGTTCTGAATGCTGTCTTGGGGATATTATCTTCACGAATGTGAATCTGATGATAGCCCATACGGAGATCAAGCTTGGAGAATACTTGAGCACCTTTGAGTTGTTCAAATAGCTCATTGATGTTGGGAAGTGGGAACTTGTTCTTTATGGTCTTCTTGTTCAATGGACGGTAGTCAACACAAAGTCGGTCCGTTCCATCCTTCTTCTTGACGAAAAGAACACCACAACCCCAAGGAGAAGAACTTGGTCGGATGAGACCCAAACGCTCTTGAATATCGAGTTGCTTCTTCATCTCCTTCAACTCTTCAGGTCCAAGCTTGTAAGGACATTTACAATACAGTTCCGTGCCAGGCTCAAGATCGATGACGAATTCAACTGGCCGGTGCGGAGGCTTTCCTGGAAGCTCTTCTGGAAGGACGTCTTGATATTCGCAAACGACTGGAATCTGAGAGATGGCATCTAGCTCGCCCTTCTCGTTGAGAGAAAACAGTCGAATGGTATCATCACGAGCGGCAAAAACGATTACATCCTCAGACGAATGAGTCAATTGAATTTGCCTGGCAGCACAATCAAGCTGAGCCTTATGCTTAGAAAGCCATTCCATTCCGAGGATAAGATCAATATCCGAGTCGCCCAGAACAATAGGAGAAGCTAGAAATTTGTAGTCGCCCAACGTGATAGTAACATCCGGGATGCAGATATTAGCTGTCATTTGCTTGCCCAGGGACACGATTGATAAGGATCTTTGCAAATGCTGATAATCGCACTCATACTTTGATGCAAAAGGTTTAGAAATGAAACAATGCGATGCAACAGTGTCCAAAAGAACTTTTGCAGGAACATCGTTAACAAGAAGGTTACCCATAATCACATCTGACGAGTCCTCTGCCTGAGCTGCATTGATCAAGTTGACCTTGGCGTGCTTGGGATTATGCTTGACCACTGTGGTACTGGCATATTGTAACGCCCCGAGCCCGGTGCTTCAGATGCCTTCCTTGTTTTCCGAGTTTCGTCGTGTGATTTGTTTTATTTGTTGCATTCATCCTTGCATCATTTGCATTGCATCATGCCATCATGTCATTTATTTTTTTTAAAAACTCATCTAAATAAATTGCATAGATCTTTTGATCTATTTAAACCGAGGGAACTCACATGGTGACTTCTCTTTATTACATACCCTCCCGATATTTAGGGAGCTATATTATAAAATATTCCATTGTTTCGGAAATCACCATAACACACTTGCAAATAATTCTCAATGCCTTTATTATCTTAATTCTTGATCTCCAACTTTGCCATTTATTCTTTCATCATTTTCCGGAGCTCCACCAAAGATCCGAACATTTTTGGGCCTTCCAAACTTCCACTTCCTATTCACCCATTTGAATTAAATTCAAATGTTTTTGAATCTAAACCTTGCATCCATGCCCACTCCTATTTTCTTGGATTAAACTCATTTTTGTGAGTCCAGGAAAATTGCCCTTCCGTTCAAATTCATTCCTTAAACCCCTCTTCCTTTTTACCTTTCTCTCTTTTATTTTCTGTCTTTTTAGATTAAGAGAGTGGGAGAAGAGAACCCAGCAGCCTGGGCCTCCCAAACTAGGCCGGCCCATTTGCTCCTAAGGCTCAGCCGCCTCCGCTGAGAACCCTAGCCTGTTCCCCCGATTCTATCTCTCCCTCGAACCCCCTCCTCGTCCTCCCTCAGCGCCGCACCCGATCCCATCGCCCCTCTCCTCGATCTCCTCCTTCCCCTCCTGTGCGCCTCCACCTCGCCCTTCCTTCTCCCCTGCATCGTGGCCTTCCTCCGCCTCGAGAGGCTCCCGAGCCGCCGTCGCCCGGATCCTCGTCGCCAACCCTGCCGCCGTTGGTGACCTCGACGCGCCCGCACCCGATCTGCTCGAGCGCGACCCCGCCGCCTCGCGCCTCCACCTCCTCGCCGGCCACCCGCAGCTCGCCGCGCCCTGCTTCTCCTTCCCTGCCTACACCGCGAGCCCACCATGGCGCCCGCAGCCATCCCCGCTGCCGCCTCCCCTTCCTCTGGTCCTCCTCCTCACCTCGTGCCCGGCGCCAGCCATGGCCGCCTTGCTGTCAAGCTTCGCCACCAGGCCGCCGTCCCTCCCGCGACCGCTGGCAGCCATCCCCACCGACAAGCCCCGCTTCTCCTACCTCGCTGCTCGTCCCAGCCGTGTTGGCTATGCTCTCTGCGCCTCCTCTGCTTTGCCGTGGGCTGCAGCCTGCGCCAAGGCCCAGCGACCCCCTGCACACCGATCCCTCTGTGCACCTCCTGCTCCCGTCGACCCTGCACCATGCCTCTGTCATCCATGAGATCGCCAAGTACCTTGACGCCGAAGACCCGTGTACAACTACTGACACCCGTGGATTCGCCAAGTACACCACCACCAAGTCCGCACGGGAGCCCGAACGACTACTTCCATGACGATGCGAGTACAAGTACCCCTTCGGATCGCCAAGTACATCTACGGCCGTGTACCACTACTTCCTCTGCCGCCGACGTGTACAACTACGACCCGTGAACGACTACTTCCACTACGCCGTGTACGACTACTTCCCACGACGACCCGTGAACGTCTACCTCCACTACGCCCCGTGAACGACTACTTCCCTCGACGAACGCGAACCGTCCCGTTTGAATGCTTCGAAGGTATAACCCGAGACGACCGCGATGAGATGCCCTTGCATGTATGAGATGCTCGAGTTTTGCACCGTGACCGAATTGTCTTTGCACGTTCCTCTATTGCCATGCCACCGTCCCGTGGCAACCCGGTAGTCGGGATCACCCCCACCATCTTGCATGACTCGCTCACTTCCTTTTGCACCGGTTTCTCCGTGAGCTACCGGAACCGATATGTTGCCGTGGCATCATTTTCGGATATGTTGTCGTGGCACCATTTTTGTTTCACCGCCGTGGCACCCTTTTCGTTCCGCCTTGGTGACCAAATGCTTCGTAACATGCTTATGTCAACATTTTCATAAAATTGCATAAAACTTGTATATGTCATCCGCATCATGATAACAACATTTAAAATGTTTAAACTTGTTGTTGCATTAAATTGCTAAATGCATATGGGGATTTACCGGATTTGTTGTTTTTATATCCGGCCCCATTTAAATTGTTTAGATGGTATAGTTTATATTATGCTTCACCTCTTGCCATGCTTAACAACATTTAATATTGTTGGGTACATAAACGGGATCAAACTAAATAACTTATCGTGGTGTTTCGTCAATATGCAACTCATTGCATATTGAGCTCCATTTAATTTGTAGGATTGTTTGTGCCCCTTGCCATGCCATGCCTCATTAAATCGGACATGCATCATACTCGATTGTGCATCGTGCCATGTTGTTGTGATGGTTGTTTACTATGTTGTTTGTTTCTTTCCGGGTTGCTTCTCTCGTTAGCTTCGGTTTCGTTCCGGAGTTGTGAGGATTCGTTCGTCTACGTCCGTTTGTCTTCTTCATGGACGCGTTCTTCTTCCTTGCGGGATTTCAGGCAAGATGATCATACCCTCGAAATCACTACTATCTTTGCTATGCTAGTTTGCTCGCTCTTTTGCCATGCCAATGCTACGATGCCTACCATTTGCTTGTCAGCCTCCCAAATTGCCATGTCAAACCTCTAACCCACCATGTCCTAGCAAACCGTTGATTGGCTATGTTACCGCTTTGCTCAGCCCCTCTTATAGCGTTGTTAGATGCAGGTGAAGATTGAAGTTTGTTCCTTGTTGGTACATGGAGATGTTGTTCCTTGTTGGAACATGTTTACTTGTTGGGATATCACAATATATCTTATTTAATTAATGCATCTATATACTTGGTAAAGGGTGGAAGGGTCGGCCTTATGCCTGGTGTTTTGTTCCACTCTTGCCGCCCTAGTTTCCGTCATATCGGTGTTATGTTCCCGGATTTTGCGTTCCTTACACGGTTGGGCTATAATGGGAACCCCTTGACAGTTCGCCTTAAGTAAAGCTCCTCCAGCAATGCCCAACATTGGTTTTACCATTTGCACTAACAACCTACCACCTTCCCTTGGGTTCTGCAGACTCAAGGGTCATCTTTATTCTAACCCCCCCGGGCCAGTGCTCCTCTGAGTGTTGGTCCGAACTGAGCTGCCTGCGGGGCCACCTCGGGGAAACTTGAGGGTTGGTTTTACTCGTAGCTAGTCTCATCTGAGTGTGCCCTGAGAAAGAGATATGTGCAGCTCCTATCGGGATTTGTCGGCACATTCGGGCGGTGTTGCTGGTTTAGTTTTACCCTGTCGAAATGTCTTTTTGTACCGGGATACCGAGTCTGATCGGAACGTCTCGGGTGGAGGTCTATTCCTTTGTTGACCGTGAGAGCTTGTCATGGGCTAAGTTGGGACACCCCTGCAGGGTATTATCTTTCGAAAGCCGTGCCCGCGGTTATGGGCAGATGGGAATTTGTTAACGTCCGGTTGTAGAAAACCCGAAGTTGACCTTATTTAAAATACATCAACCGCGTGTGTAACCGTGATGGTCTCTTTCCGGCGGAGTCCGAGAAGTGAACACGGTGTTGGAGTTATGCTTGACGTAGGTTGCTATAGGATCACTTCTTGATCATACTTTTATCGACCGTGCTTTGCCTTCTCTTCTCGCTCTCATTTGTGTATGTTAGCCACCATATATGCTAGTCGCTTGCTGCAGCTCCACGCCTCCACCTCATTACTCCATCCTTCCTATAAGCTTAAATAGTCTTGATCTCGCGGGTGCGAGATTGCTGAGTCCCCGTGGCTCACTAGATACTTCCAAAACCAGTTTGCAGGTGCCGATGTTACCGAGCAGGTGACGCAACCAAGCTCAGGAGGAGCTCGATGAAGATCTTGTCCTTTGTGTTGTTTCCGTTCTAGTTGATCAGTAGTGGAGCCCAGTTGGGGTCGATCGGGGACCTTTGTCGCATTTGGGGTTCTTCTTTTATTTTGGTTCCGTAGTCGGACCTTGATTGTATCTGGATGATGTAATGCTTTATTCATGTAATTGTGTGAAGTGGCGATTGTAAGCCAACTATGTATCTCTTTCCCTTATGTATTACATGGGTTGTGTGAAGATTACCTCACTTGCGACATTGCTTTCAATGCGGTTATGCCTCTAAGTCATGCTTCGACACGTGGGAGATATAGCCGCATCGAGGGCGTTACAAGTTGGTAATCAGAGCCTTCCCCGACCTTAGGAGCCCCACTGCTTGATCGTTTTTAGCGGCCGAGTTGTGTCTAGAAAAATATTTTGAGTCATTTAGGATTATATATATCGGAGAGTTAGGAACTCTTTTTACTCCCCAGTCTCTTCATCGCTCTGGTAAGGCATCCTGACGTAGAGTTTTGACTCTTCTCTTCTCAAATTTCACTAAAAAAAAATTTAGGATCACGCGGGTATCTTGGAATCGTTCCGATGGTTTTATGATGAGAACATTGTCTTGGTGCCTCCTGTCAGGGGTTTAGTGGAAGTGTCCCGGGGAGTTGAGCTCTGAGGTGTTGTCGTCATAATTTTATCGTTGCAGTTCTGGAATACCTGAGTTTAGTACGCCGACATCGAAAATCTCTTTTATGCAGTTGTTGGTGAGATAACCCCGATAACCCAGTACTGAGGTGAGTACGGGAGTATTGCCATGACTTGTATAACGGATGCTTTTCGAAGGTTGAGGTAGACGATTCCCGAAGGTTTCTTGGTTATGTGTTGAAGGATGGATACAGCTGGATGTAGGATTTGTTAGTTTGGGTGAGATATTATGCTTCCCCTGTATCCCCAACACCTGATTGCATAACCGGAAAATTTCGGGAGTTTCATAGGTGGGAATTCAAGTAGCTCTTAGGATATCTTTCCGACAGATGTATGATATGAAATTGGGGTTCGACGTCTAGTGGTCCGCCTATTCACGGTTGGTTTTACAGTGGTCTCGTTGTGTCTTAAAGAGTCCTTGGCTATGCCGACTCGGGGACGCTTCGTATGTCATGTGCACTGCCTTGTACATGGTGGTACTGTACGATCGAGGCCGTGTAGGCCCCACCATGAAAACTTCGGACGGAATCTCTATCATATGTTTGTTCCGGCTTATTCTGCAAGCCAATCCTTTGTTTTGTTTTGAGTTGTGGTATTCGAGTTGCTTCGAAGTCAAATGTTGATTCCATACCTTTTCCAAATGGTGTTCTCATATTCCTATGTGAATACTAATCCTTCTTGATCATCGAGTCTGTCTTGTCAATCCTTTTTTTTAACCGGTGTGTCTCTCCTCAAGTGGATCCGTTCACGTCAACATTTGCAAGATCATTTATCCCTTCTTCTCAACGGTGTTTGTTTCATCCGTCTCCAAGTTGCCTTTGTTTTTCCCACCCTCCCTCCCTTTTGTTTTTCTTCAAGGACTAAGATTTCTTCTTCAAGTATCCATTTTATTGATGGGAAGTTTCTCCATTCTTTTCCGTTAATGTTCTTATCCGGTGATTCTCATGAAGATTTTAATGGAGCTTCAAGTTCGTCATTCCTCGTCCTTTTCTTCTCCGGTGGATTTAATTCAAGCTTTGGTATTAAGCATACTCCTTTTTTTCCAATGCTTTTCTTATGCCGGTGCACCTCTTAATCATCCATCTCTCGCTATTAAATTGTTCCGGAGTGCTCAAGATATCTCGAAGATTCGTGTTTCCACTCTGCATTCGTTCAAGCTCTTTCGAGATTGGTATCTCATTCAAGTCATTTAATTCAACCGGTGCAACATCTCTTTTAAATCTTTTCAATGGTATTCTTTTGAGTGGGCCCTAACCCACAGGTCTTTTCCCAGGATCTTACCTGACTCTTCTATTTTCCCAAAGCTATCTCAAATTCTTTTCCAAGTTTGACGTAAGAATGAGTTATCATCAGTCAAATGCCTTTCTCCTTGATCTTTCAAATTCTTTCATCATTGGTTCAACCTTTCCAATTTTAATCCCGGAGATCTCAACAATTTGGTGGTGTTTCTCATCGTCATTCCCAGCATTTGAAGACCGAAGAAGATTTTTTCTCTCAATCTTGCTCTATTCTCTTCAAGATTCATGGTGCTAGCTTGTTGCCATCCTCTCATAATTGTTTTCGATTGTGAGAATCTTTTTCACCCATCAGGAGATATTCAAGAGTCTTCTCAGTTTGTCATCCAGAGTCCATCAATTCAGGTTTATTTATTCTCAGCCGTCAGTTATCATTCTCCTATCTTGCCGGTGCATCTATCGAATATCCTCTAATCAGTTCTTGATCTCTTTGTTCTCATGTATCTAGTTTGTCTCAAGCACCTTCGTTCATTTGCTAATTCTTACCGGTGATGCACCCCTACTTCGATCATTTTTCAATTCTTACGGTGGTTCTTTCAAGATCTCTCTTCCTTGTCCATCATATCAATTCATTTGTTGTTCCAATCCTACCGGTGGTTCGTTGAAGACCTTCTCAAGTTTTGATATATCTCTTTTAATCCTTCCTACGAGAATAAGTAGTATGCCAAATCCGTTGATTGTCATCAATTTAATGGGTGAAGGATAAGCATAACTTAATTCTTATTCTTGTTCATCCAAGTGATTAATTCTTTATTCCGGAGGCCCTTAAAATTCTCGGTTTCATTTGTTTCATCTTCTCTTTTTCCCGGAGTCCCAAGCTCTAATTATCACGGAGGTCCATCTAAATCATTGCAAGGATTCACCTTGTGTTTTCAATTTCTCTTTCTTTTCATTCCTTTTGTTTACCGGAGTTCTTCATGGAGGTTCTACATGATGGTTCATCAAGGATTTAATTCCTTCTCAAAGTTTTCATCAAGATTCATTTCTAGGGAGCTCAAGCTTTCTTCATATTGTAATCCGGAGTGCAATTTCTTTCTACCATATTTTTGGAGGTGGTATTATGTCATTCTTGATAATTTGAGTTCATGTTCCATGATTCACATGTTGTTAAGAATGAGTTATTTTTAAATCCATCAACCTCGTTGTTGGAGTTATCTTTTGTCATATTTCACCTAAAAGCCATCCATTGGGAATGTTGCTATTTCTGGTGCTTGCCAATGATCCAAGTTATCTCTTTATCATCTTGGTGGAATAAGTTTTCATCTCTTCGTCGATCTAAAGCTAGCAATTGTTTCCGTTAGTGGCCGGTTGTCACCTCATAATTTTGAGATGTTTTCCATAAGCCCACTACAAGCTTGTGCTTTTCGTTGTTGATTTTCCAACAACTCCGTTCAATTCTTCTTTGCAAGGATGCTTTCCAAACTCATTTGTGGCAGAAGTTGGCATTTTCTTCTCCATTCTGTTATTCCAATGATATATCTTCTATTATTTCTTTCGGAGGCATTGTGACGTTGCTCTTTTCACTCACCATCTCGATTCGTGAGGATCGTGTTCTTTTCTTGCTTATCCATTTAACCGGAGTGTCGTGTTTTCATTCGAGTTCTCTAATCTTATCAAGTTTTCCCTCCTTCCTCAACTAGAGAGCTGTCTGAAATCCTTCTTACCCATTGTGCCATTCTTTCAATAGTTCCGGAGGCAGTGTGTGTTGATTTCATCAAGTAACATCCCATCTTCTCAAGTGCATGTTCTATTCCTTCCATGTTCAACCGTAGTACTGCCCGAATTCTTCCCCTCTCATCTTGTTTTAACCGGAGTGGTTTCGAATTCTATCTTGTCCATTAAACTCTTGATTCATGTCTTTGCAACCTTCAAGTTCTCGTAATGTTCCTTGTTCCTCTTTCTAACGGATTGTTTGCAATCTCGTTCATCTCCTTTGTATTCTTTCTTTCAATTTGCTCAACCTCTCAAGGTTCTTTGGTTTCACTCATTGGTCAAAGAAGCAACTTAGTTTTACCTCTTCTCTTCCTCTTCCATTTCTCTCCGGTGCCATCCTAGATCTCGGGACGAGATCCTCTTGTAGTGGTGGAGTGTTGTAACGCCCCGAGCCCAGTGCTTCAGATGCCTTCCTTGTTTTCCGAGTTTCGTCGTGTGATTTGTTTTATTTGTTGCATTCATCCTTGCATCATTTGCATTGCATCATGCCATCATGTCATTTTTTTTTAAAACTCATCTAAATAAATTACATAGATCTTTTGATCTATTTAAACCGAGGGAACTCACATGGTGACTTCTCTTTATTACATACCCTCCCGATATTTAGGGAGCTATATTATAAAATATTCCATTGTTTCGGAAATCACCATAACACACTTGCAAATAATTCTCAATGCCTTTATTATCTTAATTCTTGATCTCCAACTTTGCCATTTATTCTTTCATCATTTTCCGGAGCTCCACCAAAGATCCGAACATTTTTGGGCCTTCCAAACTTCCACTTCCTATTCACCCATTTGAATTAAATTCAAATGTTTTTGAATCTAAACCTTGCATCCATGCCCACTCCTATTTTCTTGGATTAAACTCATTTTTGTGAGTCCAGGAAAATTGCCCTTCCGTTCAAATTCATTCCTTAAACCCCTCTTCCTTTTTACCTTTCTCTCTTTTATTTTCTGTCTTTTTAGATTAAGAGAGTGGGAGAAGAGAACCCAGCAGCCTGGGCCTCCCAAACCAGGCCGGCCCATTTGCTCCTAAGGCTCAGCCGCCTCCGCTGAGAACCCTAGCCTGTTCCCCCGATTCTATCTCTCCCTCGAACCCCCTCCTCGTCCTCCCTCAGCGCCGCACCCGATCCCATCGCCCCTCTCCTCGATCTCCTCCTTCCCCTCCTGTGCGCCTCCACCTCGCCCTTCCTTCTCCCCTGCATCGTGGCCTTCCTCCGCCTCGAGAGGCTCCCGAGCCGCCGTCGCCCGGATCCTCGTCGCCAACCCTGCCGCCGTTGGTGACCTCGACGCGCCCGCACCCGATCTGCTCGAGCGCGACCCCGCCGCCTCGCGCCTCCACCTCCTCGCCGGCCACCCGCAGCTCACCGCGCCCTGCTTCTCCTTCCCTGCCTCCACCGCGAGCCCACCATGGCGCCCGCAGCCATCCCCGCTGCCGCCTCCCCTTCCTCTGGTCCTCCTCCTCACCTCGTGCCCGGCGCCAGCCATGGCCGCCTTGCTGTCAAGCTTCGCCACCAGGCCGCCGTCCCTCCCGCGACCGCTGGCAGCCATCCCCACCGACAAGCCCCGCTTCTCCTACCTCGCTGCTCGTCCCAGCCGTGTTGGCTATGCTCTCTGCGCCTCCTCTGCTTTGCCGTGGGCTGCAGCCTGCGCCAAGGCCCAGCGACCCCCTGCACACCGATCCCTCTGTGCACCTCCTGCTCCCGTCGACCCTGCACCATGCCTCTGTCATCCATGAGATCGCCAAGTACCTTGACGCCGAAGACCCGTGTACAACTACTGACACCCGTGGATTCGCCAAGTACACCACCACCAAGTCCGCACGGGAGCCCGAACGACTACTTCCATGACGATGCGAGTACAAGTACCCCTTCGGATCGCCAAGTACATCTACGGCCGTGTACCACTACTTCCTCTGCCGCCGACGTGTACAACTACGACCCGTGAACGACTACTTCCACTACGCCGTGTACGACTACTTCCCACGACGACCCGTGAACGTCTACCTCCACTACGCCCCGTGAACGACTACTTCCCTCGACGAACGCGAACCGTCCCGTTTGAATGCTTCAAAGGTATAACCCGAGACGACCGCGATGAGATGCCCTTGCATGTATGAGATGCTCGAGTTTTGCACTGTGACCGAATTGTCTTTGCACGTTCCTCTATTGCCATGCCACCGTCCCGTGGCAACCCGGTAGTCGGGATCACCCCCACCATCTTGCATGACTCGCTCACTTCCTTTTGCACCGGTTTCTCCGTGAGCTACCGGAACCGATATGTTGCCGTGGCATCATTTCCGGATATGTTGTCGTGGCACCATTTTTGTTTCACCGCCGTGGCACCCTTTTCGTTCCGCCTTGGTGACCAAATGCTTCGTAACATGCTTATGTCAACATTTTCATAAAATTGCATAAAACTTGTATATGTCATCCGCATCATGATAACAACATTTAAAATGTTTAAACTTGTTGTTGCATTAAATTGCTAAATGCATATGGGGATTTACCGGATTTGTTGTTTTTATATCCGGCCCCATTTAAATTGTTTAGATGGTATAGTTTATATTATGCTTCACCTCTTGCCATGCTTAACAACATTTAATATTGTTGGGTACATAAACGGGATCAAACTAAATAACTTATCGTGGTGTTTCGTCAATATGCAACTCGTTGCATATTGAGCTCCATTTAATTTGTAGGATTGTTTGTGCCCCTTGCCATGCCATGCCTCATTAAATCGGACATGCATCATACTCGATTGTGCATCGTGCCATGTTGTTGTGATGGTTGTTTACTATGTTGTTTGTTTCTTTCCGGGTTGCTTCTCTCGTTAGCTTCGGTTTCGTTCCGGAGTTGTGAGGATTCGTTCGTCTACGTCCGTTTGTCTTCTTCATGGACGCGTTCTTCTTCCTTGCGGGATTTCAGGCAAGATGATCATACCCTCGAAATCACTACTATCTTTGCAATGCTAGTTTGCTCGCTCTTTTGCCATGCCAATGCTACGATGCCTACCATTTGCTTGTCAGCCTCCCAAATTGCCATGTCAAACCTCTAACCCACCATGTCCTAGCAAACCGTTGATTGGCTATGTTACCGCTTTGCTCAGCCCCTCTTATAGCGTTGTTAGATGCAGGTGAAGATTGAAGTTTGTTCCTTGTTGGTACATGGAGATGTTGTTCCTTGTTGGAACATGTTTACTTGTTGGGATATCACAATATATCGTATTTAATTAATGCATCTATATACTTGGTAAAGGGTGGAAGGCTCGGCCTTATGCCTGGTGTTTTGTTCCACTCTTGCCGCCCTAGTTTCCGTCATATCGGTGTTATGTTCCCGGATTTTGCGTTCCTTACACGGTTGGGCTATAATGGGAACCCCTTGACAGTTCGCCTTAAGTAAAGCTCCTCCAGCAATGCCCAACATTGGTTTTACCATTTGCACTAACAACCTACCACCTTCCCTTGGGTTCTGCAGACTCAAGGGTCATCTTTATTCTAACCCCCCCCGGGCCAGTGCTCCTCTGAGTGTTGGTCCGAACTGAGCTGCCTGCGGGGCCACCTCGGGGAAACTTGAGGGTTGGTTTTACTCGTAGCTAGTCTCATCTGAGTGTGCCCTGAGAAAGAGATATGTGCAGCTCCTATCGGGATTTGTCGGCACATTCGGGCGGTGTTGCCGGTTTAGTTTTACCCTGTCGAAATGTCTTGTTGTACCGGGATACCGAGTCTGATCGGAACGTCTCGGGTGGAGGTCTATTCCTTCGTTGACCGTGAGAGCTTGTCATGGGCTAAGTTGGGACACCCCTGCAGGGTATTATCTTTCGAAAGCCGTGCCCGCGGTTATGGGCAGATGGGAATTTGTTAACGTCCGGTTGTAGAAAACCCGAAGTTGACCTTATTTAAAATACATCAACCGCGTGTGTAACCGTGATGGTCTCTTTCCGGCGGAGTCCGAGAAGTGAACACGGTGTTGGAGTTATGCTTGACGTAGGTTGCTATAGGATCACTTCTTGATCATACTTTTATCGACCGTGCTTTGCCTTCTCTTCTCGCTCTCATTTACGTATGTTAGCCACCATATATGCTAGTCGCTTGCTGCAGCTCCACCTCATTACTCCATCCTTCCTATAAGCTTAAATAGTCTTGATCTCGCGGGTGCGAGATTGCTGAGTCCCCGTGGCTCACCAGATACTTCCAAAACCAGTTTGCAGGTGCCTATGTTACCGAGCAGGTGACGCAACCAAGCTCAGGAGGAGCTCGATGAAGATCTTGTCCTTTGTGTTGTTTCCGTTCTAGTTGATCAGTAGTGGAGCCCAGTTGGGGTCGATCGGGGACCTTTGTCGCATTTGGGGTTCTTCTTTTATTTTGGTTCCGTAGTCGGACCTTGATTGTATCTGGATGATGTAATGCTTTATTCATGTAATTGTGTGAAGTGGCGATTGTAAGCCAACTATGTATCTCTTTCCCTTATGTATTACATGGGTTGTGTGAAGATTACCTCACTTGCGACATTGCTTTCAATGCGGTTATGCCTCTAAGTCGTGCTTCGACACGTGGGAGATATAGCCGCATCGAGGGTGTTACACATATCTCATAGGAGGAGGAGGATGACGCCTCTGATTGAAGCATTTGTTGGCTTAGTGACCCTTCTGCTGACACTTGTTGCACGTGACCTCCCAGAGCGGACGGTGATACGGAGCACTTGATCTTGGAGCACGAGACGAAGTCTTGTTCTAAAAGCCTGGGTTGGGTGGGTGGGAAGATCCATTGCCACCTTTGCTCTTCTGCTGATAAGGCTGACGGAACGGAGGAGAAGGAGGCAACCAATACTTTTGCTGCTTAGTAGCCACTTGAGTTGAGGAAGAAGGAGTTGCATCTCTGACTCGCTTCTTAGAAGCATCGCACTTGAGTTTGCAATATGGGAGGCATGATAAGCAAGTGGTAGGTATCGTAGCATAGGCATAGCAATAGAGCGAGCATCTAGCAAGCAAAGATAGAAGTGATTTCGAGGGTACGGTCATCTTGCCTGCAAAGTTCTCCGAGTTGACGTTAGCTTGATCCTCGTAAGCGTACTCAACGGGTTCCTCGATCACATACTCGTCTCCCAGCTCTACCCAAAGCAAGAACACAAGCAAAGGGAGACACAATCAACCATGTGCAATGCACAAGCAACATGATGCAAAACATGGCATGATATGCGGGATGTGATATGCGATGCATATGCATGTTTCGGAAAGGAATGATTGAACTAGGCCTCAAATTGGAAAACCAAGAGTGCCACTGGAAAGAGGAGTTGATTTCGGTCGAAATCGATATAAAGATCACCGGAATCGGATGCAAGGTTTGCAAATGGCAAGCAAAACAAATATGGCACCGGTCTGCGATTAACAGCACGAGGCCCTCTAAATGCATCAAGAACAACAAGCTACATACACTCAAGCTATTCCACTCAAGATGCTTGAAAAAAATGAACATTGAGCTACGGCTAATTCACTCAATAGCAGGTTCAAACAAGCATGGCAAGAGTGCAAAAGATAACAGGTTACAAACTTAGTGAAATTAACAACATGCCAGGAATTTAATATCAGGAAGCAATGTTTAGAGCACGATAATAATATGCTACAGGAACATATCATGGCAAAGCAAGGCATGGAATGAAGGTACTCAAAGCATACAGAAAAAGTCCCTTACTGACCATAAGCCAAAAGGGATCAGAAAATACAATGGCAACCATGTGAACATAGCAATTATCGTTAACAGATTCAGACGTGGTAGAAAACTGGAACATGGATATTAAGTAGGCATGTTTACGAGCTCGATGCACTCACCACAAGGCATTGCATGACAAACTAAGCATACACCCAGCAAGTAGACATGGCATAGAAGTTAAACATGGCAAGAACAACAACATAGCATGCACGGATCAACTACAACAAGCTCGGCAAAATGCTTAACATGTAAACATTCTGCCAGGAACATTTTATAGCAAAAGTAGAGCTCGATTGAGTCAAGCTAGGGTGCTCCATAAATGCAAACAAAGACATGGGTGGATACAGCACCACAATATATACAAAACATCCTTACTGATCATGCTCAAAAGAGGCATTGATCACTCGGTAGCAACATGAATACATGGCATAAAAATAATAACAGGGCAAAGACTTAGCAGATTTCTAAGTCCCCGAAATCAGTAACATTACGAGGGCTACTTTGCATGCTTGTGCTAGTCACCACAAAGATCACAAAAATACATGGCATACACCCCTGTAAAGATGGCATGGCATACTTCAAAACTCATGTAGAGCTCAAGTTCATAGGAGGCACACATCAATCATGGCAAAAATGACAAATGTCCAATTACTGATAATAAGCTGAAACTAACAGAAACTAGCACTCTTGCAACAGCATTTAGGTCATCAAGATGAGCTCAAATGAACATTATGCAATGAGATGAAATGAAGTACTCATCGAGACGAACAATTTTATATGCTACACGCCCAAAACGGAGCCACAGATGCAGAGTTATGCCATGATGAAAATGCCAAAAATTACGGGGAGAGAGGGAAAAAGTCAACCCCTAGGGTTGGATCCAGATCTGGATTGGCCGATACTGTAGCAGCGCAGAAACCGAGGTTTGTCCTCAAGCTCGTCGGAGGTGGGGACATGGTGGCCGGAGCGAGGAGGGACTTGCCGAGGAGGCGGCGCCGGAGCAGCGGCGCAACGACGGCGGCGAGCGGCGGAGCGGCGAGGC
>NC_041384.1:365148854-365160156 GCF_002162155.2 Triticum dicoccoides | reverse complement strand
GCCGGCGATGGCGGCGGGCGGAGGACGCCGGCGAGGCTCGGGCGGCGTGGGAGCCGCGGGCGAGCGATGGTGGGCGGCGGGCGCGCGGCCCGGTTGGTCGGTGGAGAGGGCCCGCCCTGGGCCGGGACGGGCTGGTGGCGGGGGAGGTGGCCGGGCGAACCGGGTGGTGCCACGTGGCAGCGGTGGGAAGAAGCGGACGTGTCCGGCCGGCGAGATTTCATCATGCGGCGCGTGGAGAGAGAGGGGTCTAGGGTTTCGTCCGGATTTGGAATGGGAGGGCCTTTATATAGGTAGGAGGAGCTAGGAGGCTCCTAATTAAGCACGGTTTGCGGCCACGCGATCGTGATCGAACGGCCTAGATGATGGAGGGAGTTTAGGTGGGTTTTGGGCCACTTTGGAGAGGGGTTGGGCTGCAACACACACAAGGCCTTCTCGGTCCCTCGGTTAACCGTTGGAGTATCAAACGAAGTTTAAATGGCATGAAACTTGACAGGCGGTCTACCGGTAGTAAAACAAGGTCGCTTGGCAAGTCTCGGTCCAATCCGAAAACGTTTAACACCCGCACACGAAAAGAGGTAGAAAGGGACACCGGAGGACATAGGAGCGGGATGCAAAACGGACGACGGGGAAAATGCTCGGATGCATGAGACGAACACGTATGCAAATGCGATGCACATGGTGACATGATATGAGATGCATGAAAAAGACAAAACAGCACGAAGACAAAAACCCGACAATGAGGAAATATCATAACTTAGTGCCGGAAATTGCAAGAGTTGGAATACAAATATGGCAGGTTACATACGGGGTGTTACAGGATGCCCCCGAGTGGCATCCCCTCTTTCTTCTAACAACCATCGGTATTTTACTTGAAACTATATTTCTATTCATCACATATTATCAGTTTTGCTTGGATCGTCTTGTCTGATATGAGTCTTTTCTTGTTTTGCTTTGTATTTTTAGTCATGAATCCTTAATGGACATACATATTTGAGAGATCCAAAATTATGACATGGCTTGTTAGAATTGCTCTCTATACTTCACTTATATCTTTTTGAGCTATGGAATTGCTCTAGTGCTTCACTTATATCTTTTTTAGCATGGTGTGCTTTAGTTTTTTTGAGAAATGCTCTCATGCTTCACTTAGATTTATTTGAGAGTTAGTAATTTTTTAAGAAATTCTCTGTTGCTTCACTTAAATTATTTTGAGAGAAGAATTTTTTTATGTTCATGTTCTTCACTTAGATTTGTTTGAACTATCAAAAGCAACATATGAAACTAGTCCCAAAGTGATAGATATCCAAGGAGGATATAATAAAAACTTTCATGAAGATCATTGGACAAAATAAATTTGATTCCTTGTAATAGTTTTGCGACATGTTGATATAATATGTAAGTCATGTTGATGAGTAATTATGCTTTAGTAAGAATGTTGGTCTTAAGGTTTGTGATTCCCTATGCAAGCACGAAAATCAATAGTTATGCAATGAAGTTACATCCAACTTGTGGTGCATTATTCGGTGTTAGTTATGCTTAATGCTCGCTTATGAGATTTTTCGTTTCTTGGTTGGATGTTTCTCAATCTTTTGCTAGCCTTCATTTGCACTAAGTATGATCACTATTTGTGCATCCAAAATCCTTTAAACAAGTTTTGCCATATGAGTCCACTATACCTACCTATATGATGTATTCTTTTGCCGTTCTAAGAAAATTTGTATGTGCCATCTCTAATTTTCAAAATAAACTTCTATTTTGTGTGCTCGTACCGCTCATGAGACGGTTGGTGTTGGCCGATATATTTCCATGCTAGATGTGTTATTCTGAAGATGAGTGTTTATTCACTTGTCATTGCACGAGAGTACAACAAAGATATTAGGGATGCCCACTCCCGAAATGAAAAATGAACTTACTTTATGTTTTCAAATAATAAATTCCTTGGGAAGTGTTGGTATGGAAGGCACCCGTGGATACGGTTAGCCATGGAAAGTGAAAGTATGGTGGAAAAAGTAATAAACTTTATTTTCTGCCTGGGAACTGCCTGTGATATATCTAGCATGGAAAGTATTGGGAACTACTCGATCGTTTTCATTGACAGGAAAAGCATGCCACCCAAAATGTTTTATCTCTATCTTTTTCGCTCTGATCTCTGGCACCTCTACAAATCCCCACTTCCCTCTGCGAAGGGCCTTTCTATTTACTTTTTGCAATTTTAATTTCTATTTGAGTCTCCATCTTCTCTTATAAAGCACCAAGTAAGGGCACTATCATCGTACTTGAGCATTGGGTGTAGCTAATATGCGAGTGTGTTTCATGAATGGATCGATGATTGAGCATAATGGGCTAGGGATAACTTGCTTTAGCGTTGATATTTGGAAAGACATAGTTGCTTGTTGATATGCTTGAGTATTAAAGTCCTCATGTCAAAACTATACTATTGCATTGAACCATATAAAAGTCCAATTGTCCATGCTATAAAATTAAAAAAAATATGTGATGAACATGTTAGGCAGAATTCCACATCAAAAATTCTATTTTTATCATTTACCTACTCGAGGACGAGCAGAAATTAAGCTTGGGGATGCTAATACATCTCCAACATATCTATAATTTTTTATTGTTCCATGCTATTATATTATCATTCTTGGTTGTTTTACAATCATTTTATATCATTTTTTGGGACTAACCTATTGACATAGTGCCCAGAGTGAGTTGCTGTTTTTGCTTGTTTTTTACATCGCAGAAAATCAATATCAAACGGAGTCCAAATGCAGCAAAACTTTTTGTGGAATTTTTGTGGACCAGAAGACACCCAATGGGCTGGAGAAGCACCTAGGGGGTTCCCCAAGGGGGTCACAACCAACCAAGGCGCGCCTAGGCCCCCAGGCACGCCTAGGTGGCTTGTGCCCACCTTGGTAGCTTCCCGTGCCGCCTCTTTGCTTTATAAATACCCCAATATTCCAGAAACCCTAGGGGAGTCGACGAAAATAAATTCCAGCCACCGCAACTTCTAGAAACCACAGATCCAGTCTAAACACCATCACGGAGGGGTTCACCATCCTCATTGGTGCCTCTCCAATGATGCGTGAGTAGTTCTTTGTAGACCTATGGGTCCGTAGTTAGTAGCTAGATGGCTTCCTATCTCTCTTTTGATTCTCAATACAATGGTATCTTGGAGATCTATTTGATGTAACTCTTTTTGCGGTGTGTTCGTTGGGATCTGATGAACTTTGAGCTTATGATCAGATCTATGTTTTTACCCATGAAAGTTATTTGAGTATTTTGATCTCTTATATGCATGATTACTTATCGCCTCGCATTTCTTCTTTGAATCTTTGCTTTAGTAAGGCCAACTAGATCGATTTCTCTTGCCATGGAAAGAGGTGCTTTGTGATGGGTTCGATCTTACGGTGCTTGATCCCAGTGACAGATGGGGAAACACCATGTATGTATTGTTGCTATTAAGGATATCAAGATGGGGTCTATTTCTACATAAATAGATCTTGTCTACATCATGTCATCGTTCTTATTGCATTATTCCGTTTCTCCATGAACTTAATACACTAGATGCATGCTGGATAGCGATCGATGTGTGGAGTAATAGTAGTAGATGCAGGCAGGAGTCTGTCTACTAATCTTGGAAGTGATGCCTATATAATGATCATTGCCTGGATATCATCATGATTATTTGAAGTTCTATCAATTGCCTAACAGTAATTTCTTTACCCACTGTATGGTATTTTCTCGAGAGAAGCCACTAGTGGAATCTATGGCCCCCGGCTCTCTTCTTTATTACATTTTCCTTCGTGATCTAGTTTTATTTGCTTTTATTTTCAGATCTATTAATTCAAAAAAATACAAAAATACCTTGCTGCTATTTTTATTTATTTATTTTATCTCGCATTCCCGCGGGATCTATTTATCCAATGTACTACAATTTTACCTATCTTTTTACTCGTGAGGGATTGCCCTCTCTTATGCCGGGTTGCAAGTAGTTGTTCTTTGTGTCCAGGAGCTGTCTACGTGGTGTTGCGTGGTTCTCCTACTGGTTCGATAACCTTGGTCTCATCACTGAGGGAAATACCTACCGTAGCCGTGCTGCATCATCCCTTCCTCTTTGGGGAAATACCGACGTAGTCCAAGCCGCATCACACAGTTAAAATTAGCACGATAATGATGTAGCCGATTAGGCTAGGAATGACATGATGGAGTATTGAACTTTTAAGCAATGCAGATTTCTTATACTGGTTGAATCGCAGTGCGGACTCGATTCCGTTATCGGTGTCCTTGAGTGTCTAACAACTCAGAACCCGGGAAAAAGTTGGAATCGGTCAGAAATAATAGTAGATGAAGAACTCATAAGGAGTTATGTAGTTCTGTGATATTCTCGAGATACCAGTAGGTAAAACACGAAGTTAGAGCATAGTAAAGGTTGTCTAGGCGTATTGATCTGTAGAAGACAAGTATTTTAACTTGTCTGAGAAAAAGGGGTCAAAGAAGATCAATATGGTTGGAACCATGATTGCAAAAGACCAGATCCCAGATATAAGATGAACTTATACCGGGGAATAATTAATTTAAGAGAAGCTCTAATGATAAGACTACATCGCGTCCATTGGCATGAACACAAAGTTCAAGGTTGACTCCCACTTCTCCAATGCATGACCATTCATTCACTGCTCTATTAAAAATAATTTGAGTGTGAAAACCTACCTGGTGAATTACCAGAGGAGTATGACCCGTGAAAACTTCCGGGTTCTCAAAGATCAAGGAAGATGTTGGTTCAACCCATCGAGGCATCTTAGGAACATATACCACAAACTTCAAGAGTAAATAACGCAAGCTCGAAAGTAGAGCATGGTTGACAAAGCAGATGATACAATTTACCAAAGGCAATATATATTCATGGAAAGGCTTGCAAAGTTATTGAATATGAAGGACGATGTCAGATGAAATCCAACAAAGGATCTAGTGGCCCACAAGGGATTTGATGTGGTCATCGGTACTCAACCAGAAGAAGAAAGAATGGAAGGAGATCAGATCATAGAAACAACTGACTAATTCAAAGCTCAGTTGCAAAGGAATTATGAATTCCAATTCAAGGGATCAGAAGCAGCACTCTGATTAGGGTTGGATAAGTTGAATAGCCTTACGGGTACAATCGACGACAATTTGATTGGTCGAGAACCAAGTACTTCTCAAAATGACGTCTAGACCGGAAGGATGAATTCTAGGATCTGATTGAGGATTGCGAGCATTTACAACATATCGAATCAAGGGACTCAGAATGATAATGACAAAGGATACTAATGAATATTGCTAGACATATGGGATGTAACCATAATGCAACCAGACAAGTATTTGCAGAGCAATAGTTGGTAGAGGATTACTGAAAGATCGGATATATTTCTATGTATATTGTGAATCATATGAACAACTAGGGATGAACAATTCCTCGATAAGTGTGAAGAATTCTTCGTAGGGGTATTCATGTGGCAAGGAACTGTAAGGCAGTGGCACAAGGGATTCTTAAAAAGTGGGAGAATAATTCGATGCATCTTGTAATAACAAGAGCAACTGGGAATAAAAGTAAGAATGACAGGTGTATGTATTTATCCATAGGGATATATTGGTGGTAGAGAACTGCAAAGGGACGGGTACAAAGTCTCGAGGGAACATCGGAGAGTATCTTCGGAATCTTCTGGTGTAGTAGTTGATCATTTGGAATGAAGGGGATCTCAGGCAGGAATTGGTTACGAGAACCTAGAGTTAGAATTAGTAAAATCATTCAACCCGAGTAGAAGAGAGATCAAAATCCCAGAGTATAGACGAGGAATAAAAGATCCTAATACCACCCAAATGCGATGTGGGCCTGTAAGCCACATAGCCATGTTAGTAAAAGTTTTTTTTCCAATGACTAGACTCAACTTTGGCCAAGGAGTTTTGTAACACCCACAATGCGGCTATATCTCCCACGTGTCGGGGCATGACTTCGAGACATAGCCGCATGGTAGGCATGTCGCAAGAGGGGTAATCTTTACACATCCCATGTACTGAATAAGAAAGGGATAAAGAGTTGGCTTACAATCATCACTTCACACAAATACAAGTTAAACTTACATCATACGGAATACAATCAAGGTCCGACTACGGAACCAAAATAAAAGAAGACAACCCCAAATGCTAGATCCACGGTCGTCCCAAGTGGGCTCAACTAATGATCAATAGGAAACGAAACAACACAACGATCAAGATCTTCAACGAGCTTCCACTTGAGCTCGGTTGCGTCGTCTGCACTGGTATCATCGGCACCTACAACTGTTTGGAAGTATCTGTGAGTCACAAGGACTCAGCAATCTCATACCCGCGAGATCAAGACTATTTAAGCTTATGGGTAGGATAGGGTAGTGAGGTGGAGCTGCAATAAGCACTAAGCATATATGGTGGTGACTTACGCAAGTAAGAGCGAGAAGAGAAGCAACACAACGGTCGTGAAGCTAGAAATGATCAAGAAGTGATCCTGAAGCTACTTACATTCAAGCATAACACAAGACCGTGTTCACTTCCCGGACTCTGCCGAAAAGAGACCATCACGGCTACACACGCGGTTTATTCATTTTAATTAAGTTAAGTGTCAAGTTCTCTACAATCAGATATTAACAAATTCCCATCTGCCCATAACCACGTGCACGACTTTTGAAAGTTCATACCCTGCAAGGGTGTCCCAACTTAGCCCATCACAAGCTCTCACGGTCAACGAAGGATATTCCTTCTCCCAGGAAGACCCGATCAGACTCAGAGTCCCGGTTACAAGACATTTCGACAATGGTAAAACAAAACCAGCAAAGCCGCCCAGATGTGCCGACAAATGCCGATAGGAGCTGCACATATCTCGTTCTCAGGGCACACCAGATGAGCCAGACGTCGGGTTGGCATAGACCTTGGTTGCCCAGGGGGCGCCCGACATCGCTCAGGTTGGACTAACACTTAGAGAAGCACTGTCCCGGGGGGGGGGTTAAAATAAAGATGACCCTTGGGATCGTGACTCCCAAGGGAAAAGTAGGTGTTGGTGAGGCAAATGGTAAAACCAAGGTTGGGCCTTGCTGGACGAGTTTTATTCAAAGCGAACTGTCAAGGGGTTCCCATTGCTGGAAATATGCCCTAGAGGCAATAATAAATTGGTTATTATTATATTTCCTTGTTCATGATAATCGTTTATTATCCATGCTAGAATTGTATTGATAGGAAACTCAGATACATGTGTGGATACATAAACAACACCATGTCCCTAGTAAGCCTCTAGTTGACTAGCTCGTTGATCAATAGATGATTACGATTTCCTGACCATGGACATTGGATGTCGTTGATAATGGGATCACATCATTAGGAGAATGATGTGATGGACAAGACCCAATCCTAAGCCTAGCACAAGATCGTGTAGTTCTTATGCTAAAGCTTTTCTAATGTCAAGTATCATTTCCTTAGACCATGCGATTGTGCAACTCCCGAATACCGTAGGAGTGCTTTGGGTGTGCCAAACGTCACAACGTAACCGGGTGGCTATAAAGGTACACTACGGGTATCTCCGAAAGTGTCTGTTGGGTTGGCACAAATCGAGACTGGGATTTGTCACTCCGTGTAACAGAGAGGTATCTCTGGGCCCACTCGGTAGGACATCATCATAATGTGCACAATGTGACCAAGGAGTTGATCACGGGATGATGTGTTACGGAACAAGTAAAGAGACTTGTCGGTAACGAGATTGAACAAGGTATTGGGATACCGACGATCGAATCTCGGGCAAGTATCATACCGATAGACAAAGGGAATTGTATACGGGATTGATTGAATCCTTAACATCGTGGTTCATCCGATGAGATCATCGTGGATCATGTGGGAGACAACATGGGTATCCAGATCCCGCTGTTGGTTATTGACCAGAGAGTTGTCTCGGCCATGTCTGCATGACTCCCGAGCCCGTAGGGTCTACACACTTAAGGTTCGATGACGCTAGGGTTATAGGGAATAGATGTACGTGGTTACCAAATGTTGTTCGGAGTCCCGGATGAGATCCCGGACGTCACGAGGAGTTCCGGAATGGTCCGGAGGTAAAGATTTATATATGGGAAGTCATCATACGGTCACCGGAATAATTCGGGGGGTTACCGGTATTGTACCGGGACCACCGAAGGGGTTCCGGGGGTCCACCGGGAGGGTCCACCTGCCCCGGAGGGCCCTATGGGCTGTGTGTGGAGAGGGACCAGCCCCTTAGTGGGTTGGGCGCTTCCCCCTAGGGCCCATGCACCTAGGGTTTGGGGGAACCCTAAAGGGGGGCGCCCCCCTTGCCTTGGGGGGCAAGGCAACGCCCCCTGGCCGCCGCCCCCCCCTCAGATTGGATCTGAGGGGGCCGGCCCCCCTCTCCCTTGCCCCTATATACATGTGGGGGTTGGGAGGGCAGCCACACCCAAGTTCTGGCGCAGCCCTCCCCCTCTCCCAAGTCCTCCTCTTCTCCCGCGGTGCTTGGCGAAGCCCTGCAGGATTGCCACGCTCCTCCTTCACCACCATGCTGTCGTGCTGCTGTTGGACAGAGTCTTACCCAACCTATCCTTCTCCCCTTGCTGGATCAAGGCGTGGGAGACGTCATCGGGATGCACGTGTGTTGAACACGGAGGCGCCGTTGTTCGGCGCTTAGATCGGAATCAACCGCGATCTGAATCGCTACGAGTACGACTCCTTCATCCGCGTTCTTGCAACGCTTCCGCTTAGCGATCTACAAGGGTATGTAGATGCACTCCCCTTCCCCTCGTTGCTAGATTACTCCATAGATTGATCTTGGTGATGCGTAGAAAATTTTAAATTTCTGCTACGATCCCCAACACCCATAACACCCAACCGCGTAAGGAACGCAAAATCAAGGAACATAACACTAGTATGACGGAAACTAGGGTGGCAAGAGTGGAACAAAACACCAGGCATAAGGCCGAGCCTTCCACCCTTTACCAAGTATATAGATGCATTAAAGTAAATAAGATATAATAATGATATCCCAACAATATCCATGTTTCAACATGGAACAAGATTCATCTTCACCTGCAACTAGCAACGCTATAAGAGGGGCTGAGCAAAAGCGATAACATAGCCAAACAACGGTTTGCTAGGAAAGATGGGTTATAGGCTTGACATGGCAATATGGGAGGCATGATACATCAAGTGGTAGGTAGCGCGGCATAGCAATAGAGCGAGCAACTAGCAAGTAAAGATAGAAGTGATTTCGAGGGTATGGTCATCTTGCCTGCAAAGTTCTCAGAGTAGGCGAATGCTTGATCCTCGAAAGCATACTCAACAGGTTCCTCAATCATGTACCCATCTCCCGGCTCTACCCAAAGCGATAACACAATAAAAAGGACCAACGATCAATCACGGTGCAATGCACAAGCAACATGATACAAAACATGACATGATATGCGAGATGTGATATGCAATGCATATGCGTGCTCTGGAAGGAAAAGAATGATCAAGGCATCAACTTGGCAAACCAAGTGTGCCGCTGGAAAGATGAGATGATTTTGGTCGAAATCGATATAAGGATCACCGGAAACGGATGCACGGTTTGCAAATGGCAAGCAAAACAAGAATGGCACAATTCTGCGATTAACAACACGATGCCATCTAGAATGTAACAAGAAACTAAGCTACTTCAATCCAACATAGCAACAAAGCATAAGGCAGTGATGTACTCAAGATGCTTGACAAAGCATGGACATTGAGCTACGGCTAAATCACCCAAGAGCAGGTACAAACAAGCATGGCAAAAGTGCAAAAGGTATCAGCATCACGAACTTAGTGAAAATACTAACATGCCAGGAATAACATCAGGAAGCCATGTTTAGAGTAAGCAAACAACATGCTACAGTAACATATCATATCAAAACAAGGCATGGCAGGATTCTACTAAATGCATAGAACAAAAGTCGCTTGCTGATCATGAGCCAAAAAGGCGCATAAGATATGATGGCACCCATGTAAACATAGCAAGTTTTATAAACAATTTCAGACTTAGCAGAAAACAGAGCATGGCATAAAAAGAATTATGAAGGCAACTTTGTGAGCTAAAATCACCCACCACAAAGCATTGCATGACAACATAAGCATACTAACAGCAAGAAGACATGTTCATGAGGCTAACCATGGCAAGATCAAGTTCATATCGTGCTTGGATAACTAACAACAACCATGGCAAAATTGATTAACATGTAAACAATCTGCTAGGAGCATTTTATGGCAAAAGTAGAGCAAGATTAAGACATGATAGAGCACTCTGTAATTGCAAACATGGTCATGGATGGATAGAGCATAACCATATTTCCAAAACACCCTTACTGAAGATACTCAAAACAAGCGTGGATCTCACTGTAGCATCATGTTTACATGGCATAAAAATAACAGCAGGAAAATGACAGTAAAATCCTAAGTCCCTGAAAACAACAATATCACGACATAGATCACCACGTAGATCACAAAAATACATGGCAAGCACCCAGTAAAGACGGCATGGCATAGATCAAAACACATGTAGAGCTCATGCCCATATGATGCACACATCAAATGTGACAAAAATGACAAATCATCATAATCTGATAAGTAGGAGCAGTAAACATTTATAGCACTCTTGCATCAATGGCTAGGGCATCAAGATGGACTCAAACAAGCATGCAACGATGGAATGTAATGAAGAGCATCTCACAACGAACATTTTGATATCTTATATGCATGAAAGGGAGCTACGGTCACTGAGATACGACATGATGAACAGGGGCATAAATCATTGCAGAAAAAGACTTAGATAAATTAGACCTCGCGAAAACTGGACGGAGAAGACCCGGGACGGAGGGATCCGGGCATAGGGAGGTGTTTGGTTCGCGGTCTTGGTGGATCTGGTCCATGCAGGATCGGGATGACGCCGTCCCTACCGGAGGTTGAAGGAGGCCGGCGATGGGGCGGCCGGTGCCGTGGCTCCGGCGAGCAGGGGAGGACGGATCGGGTGGTGAGGTCACCGGATCTGGGCGGCGCTGGCCCAGATCAGGACGGAGGTGAGGCATGGGCGGTGGTGAGGCGGCGACATCCATGGCGGTGGCGACACAAGGCGATGGTGGCGGGGCGACGTGCGGGGCTGTGCGCTCCGGCGAGCCCCATAGGCTCCGGCGGCGGGGCACCTGAGGTGCGAGCATGGAGAGGGAGGCGCTGGTGGCGGGGACGGTGGCGTAGGATGGCGCGCTCCAGTCACCGGCGACGCGCGAAGGCGGGC
>NC_041384.1:365135468-365148648 GCF_002162155.2 Triticum dicoccoides | reverse complement strand
CGGCCCCCGGATGGGCTTCGTGGGCCGGGGCTGCGGTGGAAGGATGGCGGGTGACGTGGCACTCCATGGTTGGACGAGGGGCGACGACGGACGTGTCCGGCCGCCGGGCGGACATGTCCGGCAACACGGGGAAGATGGATCTAGGGTTTAGACCGCGAATTTCGGGGGAAGGCACATATATATAGGTAGAAGGAGGTGGGAAAGTCCAAATGAGGTGTAGTTTTCGCCCACACGATCGTGATCCGACGACAGAGGAGATGGTGGTTTAGATGGGTTCTTGGGATGTTTTGGAGGGGTGTTGGGCTGCAACACACAAGAGGCTTTCGCGGTTGCCCGGTTAACCGTTGGAGTATCAAACGGACTCCAAGTGGCATGAAATTGGACAGGCGGTCTACCGGTGGTGTACCCAGGCCACTTGGCAAATCTCGGTCCATTCCGAGAACGTTCAACATCTGCTCACGAAAGGAGACAAGAGGGGTGCGCCGGGTCCATGTGGGAGTGTCGGATTGCGAAGCGGACAACGGGGAAAATGCTCGGATGCATGAGACGAACACGTATGCAAATGCGATGCACATGATGACATGATATAAAATGCATGACATGAACAAAATGCAAAACGAAAGAAAAACCCAACCATGAAGGGAATATCATATCTCATCTCCGGAAAAGGCAAGAGTCGTAGTTACAAATATGAAAAGTTGTATCCAGGGCATTACAAGTTTGGAGGGGGATTCCTACAGACAGTCGACTCTAATACCAACTTGTGACGCCGCCGATTCAATTGTACACTAGTCATACACGCAAATGTGTACGATCAAGATCAGGGACTCATGGGAAGATATCACAACACAACTCTAAACACAAATAAGTCATACACGCTTCATAATACAAGCCAGGGGACTCGAGGGCTCGAATACATAAGCTTGATCATAAACGAGTCAGCGGAAGCAACAATATCTGAGTATAGACATATAAACAATGTGCCATAAGATGGGTAGAACAAACAGGGATACAGACCGAAGAGGCGCAATCCTCCTGCCTAGGATCCTCCTAACTACTCCTGGTCGTCGGCAGCCTGAATGTAGTAGTAGGCACCCTCGCTATAGTAGGAGTTGTCGAAGGTGACGTCTGGCTCTGGGGATCTAGCATCTGGTTGCGACAACCGAGAAGAATGGAAGGGGAAGGGGGAGCAAAGCTAACGTGAGTAATCATCCAAATACTCGTAAGCAAGGATCTACACTACATATGCATCAGTATCAATGAAATGGGTAATATCCATGGACTGAACTGCAAAATGCCAGAATAAGAGGGGGATAGCTAGTCCTATCGAAGACTACGCTTCTAGCAGCCTCAATCTTGAAGCATTTAGAAGAGAGTAGTTGGTTAGTTCACCAAGTAACAACGTATAGCATAATCCTACCCGACGATCCTCTCATCGTCACCCTGTGAGAGAGCGATCACCGAGTTGTCTCTGGAACTTATCTGGGTGTGTTTTATTAAGTGTCCGGTTCTAGTTGTCATGAGGTCGGAATACAACTCTGGCTCGTCCTGTTACCGTGGACATGACTATTCGAATAGATCAATCTTCCTTGCAGGGGTGCACTACATTACCAGACACACTCGATCCCTCTAGCAACACACACTTTCTTGGGTCATGCCCGGCCTCGGAAGATCAATACATCGCAGCCGTACCTAGGCCCAACAGAGAGGTCAGCATGTCGGTCTAATCCTAGGCGCAGTGGACTTGGCCCATCGCCCTCTGCACTCCTACACGTTGTGAGGGCGGCCGGAAGTAGACCTAGCCCCCCTAATACAAGAGCAGGCGTTCCAGTCCAATCCGGCGTGCGCCGCTCAACCGCTGACGCCTGGTAAGCTTCGGCTGATACTACGACGCAGGTTGCCCATATCTTCTCCCACGTGGCGGTTAGTGCGTATAGGTTAACGACCAACTCAGACCAAATACCCAATCTCTTTAAGCATGTTATTGAAGTATCCGTCGACGCCGATCAGGGCCAGGCCCACCTGTCTCATAGGTGGCCACAACCTGCCTTGTCGCTCCGCCACAAGTAACACTCGGGGGCTGTCAGGAACCTAGACCCACCACTACCTAGATGGAACCGCCTGTCCTTTCATCCCCCACATCAGAATCACTTGCGGGTACTCTATGAGCCGACCCGATTTTAGTCACATCATGTGACCTGTATAGTATGTATGTATGTATATACCCATTATCACCTCCCGAAGTGACCACGGCCCAATAGTATAGCATAGCAGATGGACAAGAATGTAGGCACACTGATGGAATACTAGCATCCTACACTAAGCATTCATGATTGCAGGTAAAGGTAACAACAATAGAGTAGTGTAGTAGGAGAATAGGAGCTATCGAATCAACAACAGTAGCAACCTAATGCAAGAATAAGAGAGAAGAGAGTGAGCGATATCTGGTTGATCATGGGGGTGTTTGTTTGCTTGGAAGCTCGACAGAGAAGGACGGGTCGTCAACACCGTAGTCGATCGGGACAGCAGCAGTGGCGTTAGTCTCGAAGTCTAACGGAGAGAAGAGGAGGAAGAAACAATAAATACAATGCAAACAGATGCATGACAATGCATGACATAGCAGTAAACGATGCTAGGTGTGATCTAACACGGTACTACGTGATACTAGTGAAGGGGGAAAACATCCGGGAAAGTATTCGCAGTGTTTGGCATTTTCGGACAGACGAAACCGAGGAGGATGGTTGCATGTTCGCTATGCTAGGGACGTGTGGCTGACGAATGGAGTGTGTATTCGGAATCGTCTCACTTTTCTAAGCAACTTTCATGTACAAAGTATTTCCGTCCGAATTACGGTTTATTTTATAATAATTTTCAAAGTATTAATCCTTTTGAAATTAACAGATTTAATCTAAATCAAAAACAGGTTTACTCCATCAGCATGACATCAGCAGTCAATAGTCTCTTGACTGGGTGAAACTGATGTGTGGGTCCCATTGTCTCTGACACATGTTAACTAAACAAAATTAATTAGTTTCCTTAAATGATTAGTTTAATTAAACAGATTTAATTAATTAATATTGTTTTTGTTTTCCTTTTTCGTTCTAATAAAAAAGAGCATGGGCCCTGACTGCTAGTGGCCCAGAAGGCCACCGGAGCGGGCGCGGACGGAGGCCATCGGCGGAGGCCATAGCCTCCCTGGGTGCGGGGCGACACCAAGCAGATCGGGGGCCTCGACTGGTGTGGTGGCCGAACGGGGCGGCAGCGGTGAGGATCAGGGGAGCGGGGCGGCCGCCGACAAGTAGTGTAGTAGGAGCAACAGGAGGCGTGGCGGGTTGCACGAGCGGGGTGGAGCGATGTGGTGGCGGCGGTGCATCACCAGCTTGCAGAGGTGAGCAGGGGCTCATCCACGCGCGGGCAGACGTGGGCGTGGAGGCGCGGGCTGACCAAAGGCACGGGTCCCGCGGCCAGGTTGAGCCTAGGGCGTGGGCGCGGTGCATGTTATGGTTGTAGGGCCGTGAGCGATGGGGAGGTCTAGCGTGGCATTCGGAAGAAGGAAAAGGTGGGAACGGGCTGCAACGTACGGCAATGGGGTCGGGGAAGCGCTCGGGGAGGTGCGGAGGTGGCCGGAGATGCTCGGGGTGGCTAGTGGTGCAGATCGACTGGGGGTCGACGACGGTCATGGCGGTTTTCCGGTGATGTGGGCCACGGTGATCCGGCGGAGGGGGCATCCGTGGCTCTGGAGGCACCGAAGCATGCGGCCGACTACGGGACAAAGTGGCGCATGGCTTCGGGGGGTCGAGGAAGGGGCGGTGCCGGGCGCCGGCTTCGTTCCCCCCTTCACGATCCAGAACATGATCGAGAGGTGGGGGAGAGACGAGGGAGAGTGGGGGCAAGTGGGGGGAGTGAGGTCTCCATGGGTTAGAGTTCGGTCACCCGAGGGGATAAGGGGGGATGGGGTGGACTGGCCTGGTGGCCTGGATGCCCTGTTGGGCCGAACGGCCTAGCGGTGAGGGGGTTTGGTTTTTATTTTCTTATTTTCTCTTTACCTTTCTTTTATTTCTTTAATAATTTATAGTTTTACAAAAAGTAAAATGCACACCTAAAATAGAGTTACAGTTCCAACTACTGTCACAAAAGGTTTTACCCCTGAACAAAATAGTTTAGTATTTTATAAAATTCAAAAGTCATTTATTTAATTGTTTTAGCTACTATTTTATTCAATTTTTAGTATTTAAACATTTATAAAAGTGTGGTTTCTTCATAATAATTACCTATGCATTATTTGGCTCCACTCAAACATTTACCTTTAATATTTGAAAACCTTTACAGTTTGACTTGATTTTGATTTTGAATTTGAAGTAGTTTCAAATCAGAGCGAGCTTATCAACGGTAATCGAGGTGACATGGCATCATTAGCAGAGGTTCACTATAGCTTAATTATACGGGCATCACAAGGAAGGTGGCTCGTGAGGTACATACAAAGCCAATGCCTGAGGAATAACTTTAGAAATAGGGGTGTACAAGAGAGTCAGATTTCGATCCCGTGGAACTGTAGGTACGGGCCCTATTGGGGTTACAATCCCGACAATGAGTACTAGGGGTACGAATAAGGTGCGGAGCCTAGCTACACCGCAGGTGTAACACTAGGTGTTTAACGAGTTCAGGCCCCTCTTGGCGAAGGTAACAACCCTACATTTCGTGTCCTGAGGCTTGTTTCGATTTGATGGATATGGTTACACAGTTTAGTTGTGCCCGGCTATGGAGGGGGGTGCGGCTTATATAGAGTGCGCCGCAGCCCCATGTCTCCCACGTCGTTGGGGCCTTAAATGACACTGAATGCATTAGTTACAGGTGTGATGAGCTTCTACTATGATAGTTATAGGTAACGGGTGCCTTGACTCTGCTTAATGGATGACATATAATTCCTCGACCATTGTAGCTCCCATGTTGGACGTCTGCCTCCTTGGTCCGAGTGGGGGTTCATCAGCCGAGTAGCGGGTAGTTGTCCGAGTGCCGTTGAGCTGTCCGAGTGGACTTCCTGATGTATGCATCCGAATGCTGGTATGGTCCAGGGACCTACCCATGGTGGCGATGGGCCCCATGTGGGTCCCAATTGATGGGTCCTTAACCCTAACTATAATAGGTGACCTCATCATTAGCCCCCCAATCGGTTGAGGTTTTCGCAGGATAAATGGGTCGATCCTTCAGTTACGTCTGAGTGCTCCAGGAGCACTCGGAATATGTTTCCCAATCATGGTCCGCTATTCCTTGGACGAAAACACAATGGATTCTGGACTACCCGTTTACCCAGATGACCAGATGTTGTTGATTGCCAAGAAAAACCCGGTGGCATTCGTTTGTCTCTTGAGGGAGATAGACTTGGGGCCTGAGTGAGGGCATGCCATTACAACTCGAGTGGCGGCGCCAGCGCGTGGTCTGATTCTCCGAAGAGATGCCACAACTTGTCCCAAGGGAACGCCAGCGCGGGGCTTCTATGAGTCCGGCTTTACGAGTGATGCACCTTGGAGCCTTTTGGTAGGTCCAAGTCAACCTACAGAGGGGCATCAAGCTCTTCACATAGCTATCTTGAAGAAGACTTCAGTCGCGTGTTTAACGTGGTCGAGTGCACGGATCGCCGCGAAAGTTGGTCAGTCAGACTAACATGCATCCTTTAGGAAAGCCATTGAGGGTAATCACTCGGATTGATTTGCTCCGGAAATTGGGGAATTCGAATTTGTGCATGCGCGCACGAAAGCGGTAACGACATGCGTTACTGGGGAAAGTGGCCGCATGGCTCCTCGGCTTTTGCGTGCCAAATCCTCCTCGTGCCGCAGTTTCCCTGCTTACCGCTTCGTAGTGTGCACCATCAATCCGAAGATCTATGGGCTGAGATCTTGTGCAGGATTTTGTCAGAGGTATAATAGGATTCGGGGATAGTGTTCAGGCAACTAGATCCCCTTTCTCTCCTCCGTCTTCTTTGCTTCTCCTCTCGAGCGAGTGCACCAAAATCTCCACCGCGATGGCGAAAGACTCGACATCAAAGGAAGAGAAGGTGAAGAAGGCTGGGAGAGCTTCTTCCTCTGGCTCTGGCGCGGCGGCTGGAGGCGCGTCTGGGGATTGGATACCCTCACGTGTCTCAGCCAAGCGATTGGAGGAGATTGCCGCAGAGGGGCTCATTTTTAGGACAGATGGTGCCGTCCCACAGAAGGTTAGGTTGGGATGGCGCCGTAGGGGGATGAGCACGTTTAGTTGGTCTCTCACATCTACAGGGGGTTTTTGATGCCGCCCACCCCTTTTTTCAGGCATTTCTCGCCCACTTTGGTGCGCAAGTCCACCACCTCCCTCCAAATGTTGTCACCTATCTTTCGACCTTCATCTCCCTCTACGAGAACTACCTCGGCTGCCAACCCCATCGGGGGCTCTTCAAGCATATCTTCACTTGTTGGTCAATGGCTGTTAAGAAGGATTCGCCGACTGGTGAGAAGACCAGTTTCATCCATGTGTGCGGGGGTTTGGGCATCCATGTTCGTGGAGGGAGTGCCTTCCCAAAGATGAGCTTCCCGGATTCTGTCAAAGGGTGGCAGGGGACTTGGTTTTACTGCAGGGACATTCCCAGCGTCAATGGCTAGTCGAGCCTCCCTTTCTACTTGGCGCAGAGCATGAGAGCCACTGAGTCCCTTTCGGTGGCGAAGGAGGAGAAGATGGAGGTAGGCATCTTGAACACTGCACTGGTCGGAGTTGTGAATGCCGGTGTGAACAGCATGGATCTGCTGGAGACTTTTCTCACCCGGAGGATCCAGCCGCTATAGTCCAGGGCCCACCCTATGTGGTTGTATGGTGGGCCGAATGACCCCAACTGAGTGCACCCGGCGCTGAGAAGGACGTGGGGGCCAAGATCAAGGACATGACATGCGCCCGAGACAACCCGTGTGGAGCCAGGATGGTGCCGGCCTACTCCAAAGAACTCCTACCGACTGTCAAGGTAAAGTGCTTCCATTCGATCGACTTGCTGGTACGTTGTTTTTTGTATATCTGATTCTTGTGTTGTGATGTGTTTGCCCTTCAAGAATTTCAGAACATGATCTCTAACATTCCAGTGGTTGACTGGTCGCCTGAAGTCGGGGCGAGTGACACCGACCATCACTACTCGGATGAGTCTGACGATGATGGCGATGAAGAGGAGAGCGACGGGGACGAGAGTGATGAGGAGGGGGGACGCCGAGTCCTCCCCGTCCTATGAGGCTCCCAGGGAACCCCGCACAAAGGCGCAACACGATCCGAGTGGCAAGGTAGGTGGGGCTCCGCAGCCGACTACTTCGGGGCGGACGACTAGCAACTCCGGGCGTGCTCATGCCGAGGCTGAGTGCTCGGCTGAGAAGCAGCCCAAGCTATCCAAGCAGATCTCCACTAAGCCCCGGAAGGCCACGGTGCCCCGAATCAAGGTGGCAGTGCTTGTGGCTTTGACATGAGTGTTCTTTTTAATCCTTTACATATTCTTTGCATTGACTCAGTTCACTACAAAAAAAGACACATCCTTGACATTTTGGGCTGAACGATTTTTTTTCCTGTCATGCTTATGACACTTCTATGACGATAATTGTGACAAAACCCGGTATCATCATAGATGTGGTGGGCTCCTACTTCTATGACAAAAAATCCTGACAGAAAATGGGCTTTTCGTCCTGGGCGGGCCGGAGGTGCAGCTGCATGACATTCTTTGAGCCGTCCATGACGGAAAAAACCATGGTAGAAGCGAGGACGAGGAAAATATCAAGGAGTTCCCGGTCACGGTGGGTGGTCGGGGTCGAGCGATTCACGGAGGTTTGCGCATTTCTCTCGTGCACGTACGCGCGTGTGTGCGAGGTGTTGCGCTCTATCTGAACCCGAACGAGGCATTGGGCTCTAACTGAACCCGAGCGATTGCACTAGCTACAATACTGAACCTCGATTGATCCCTTGCTATTAACTGAACCCGAGTGATTCCTTCGCTTCTGCTGCTAACTGAAGCCGGTCGATGCTGCCTCTCACTACTAGGGAAAAGCCTAGCAGCAGCGCGGGTTTTCGGCCTTTTAGTAGCGCGGGGGGCGGCGCTACTAATAAGGCGCTACAGCTAACGTATAGCAGTAGCGCTGGTCCACCCGTGCTACTGCTACACAATTGTTGCAGCAGCGCGCTTAAAGGAACCTCGCTGCTGCTAATAGCTATAGCGCGCTTCCCCTCTGCGCGCTACTGCTACAAGCGCGCTGCTGCTAACTTTTCTCCACTCGCTACTGCTAATTTTAGTAGTTTTTTGTTTTTTTTCGGCATATTTGTTTTGTATTTTAACAGGCTTTATAGAAGAATCTTTAGCACATACAAATGTCATCATGATACACATACAAATGCCTGCGAGACCACAAATGTAATCATAGCATATACATACAAATAGTCTCGTCATAATCATCATCCAACACAAAGTGGTATCTTGTCATCATCTCGAAAATAGCGATCATGCAAGTCTCGAATACTTGCAACTACAACGTCATCCATCTAAACAAAGGTATACGCGAGAAGAGCTATCACTATGAGTGAGAGCGGAACTATGCAGTACATGAGATGGCGGTTACGAGTCCTCTCTCGCGCTAGCGTGAACCTCAAGTAACTAGCTTCTCCTTCTTGTCTTCTTTTGAAGCCTTTATGGCTGGTGTCCGAGAACCCATTCACTTGCGCCTGACACTCATGCCACTCGTTGTACACCCCCGGAACCTTCCCTTTGTACACGACATAGCAGTTCCATCTCGCCATCAAGAAACTAGGTACCTGTTAGAGATGCATGTTCATGAAGAGGATGTATAATCATATATATGCAACAAAATATACTAGAGAACACCGAAAAAGAAAGGGTTAGCAACTAGATGCAACATACAATACGCAAATTAATTAACTAGAGGTACGCACGTCATCGTACGCAAACTAACAAAGTAGCGTTACGCAAGTTCGGCAGGGATCATGGACATCACAAAGTTGCATCGCTACAAATAGTATACAAGTTCAACCGACACATATCATCATCATCGGCATCATAAATCACTAGAAGTTCCATCCTTCCATATCATCGAGGATGGACCCTAGCTTCTTGAATGACGTGAGGTCTAGACGTTGCATGCCTATGCGAGTTCGGACGTCAGCTCGTGATATAGGGCCATGGTGGAACATCCCCTTCTCATCGACGACTTCTTTCATGATGATTGTTGCAATGTCGCTTTGGATGCGAAAGAAGTCATCTCTAAGTTTATAATCCGCTTCTCCATGAGATTCTAGCCACTTGTGGATATGATCATCATTTCTGCTTCTCATGCGAAGCTTTTGGTGATCCGTGTTGAACTGATTCATGAGATGGAGGATGTACAATCCATCCTTCTTGCTTGGTTTTGGGACTTGGATGCAGGAGAAGTTAGTTTTATGCGCGAAACCCATCTTCTTGTTCCTTTGTTTCCTAATCTGCATGTGGCCACCTCTAAAGCTGAAGCCTTGGAGAGCATCATCTAGAATATTCATTATGTGGTTGTAGTCCTTGTTCTCGTAGTCTTTGGAAGGGTCAAAATACACAGCGTGGGAGACTTGCGGATAAAGAACGATAAGGACGGCACGCCCGTTGCTGCGGGGAAAAGACACCTCAAATTATTCCCCATAGAGAGAGAAGGAATGATTGAAATGTATAAAAGGGTTGTTCAAAACTGACTTACTTTGGATGATAAGGCACGAGGACAATTTCCCGGTCCTTATTCTGTACCATGAAGTTTTGGAGGTAGTCCCTAGCAGTTTCATGCTCAAAGTCGCCGAGACTCAAGAAAGACTCATGCATGTAGTACGGATCCGCCACACAGATTTGCGAGACTTCTTCACTATTCATGACAGAGCTCATATGTAGCGCAAAAAGGCAGATGATTGTAAAATCGAGCCGCCTTGTCAGAAACATCTCAAAGATATGGTCAAACCGCAGGAAGAACACCTCCGCAGGCCATGTCTCGACGTAGCACTTCCCCTCAGGCACACGAGCCGCGTATGTCGGATATCCTGGATCCTTTGAGGCTAGTAGGCTTTTCTCAGTCCACAGCACATGGTCGTGCAGTCTCCTGAGACCCCCTGATAGTGCCTCCAGTGGTTTCGGCGGTAGCATCGGCTCGCCCGTGAGATGGAACATGGCCGCACCTTTCATGGGTACACGCTCTTCAGAATGCATCGTTTGGCTGCTATGTGCTCTGGCTTGTTTGGAGGCAGCTATCTTCCCCGATCTCTTTCTCTCCTTTTTCTTGGGCACACCTTCTAGACCCTTCCTTAACCCCTGCCCCAGTGTTCCCGAGCTAAGTACTGTACGACCCTCGCGCTGGGATAGTTGAGCCTGTGTTGAGGCGGCATCTTCAGGCGTGTCCTGTGAGGATTTCATGAAGAGAGACTTTTTGTAATCCCTGCTATGACCTTCCTGCCCGGGCATATCACCCATATCCTCAGTAGCAAGCTGATAGCCCGATTCGTCATATGGTTGACTCATCAATTCTATGTCACAGTCATACGCGTTTGTATTGAGGAAATCCATAGGGTCGACCTCCATCTCATCATCCATTCTCTGTTCTACAGGACAAATTACATCAGCCAGCACTATTGCACCCCCTTCATCATGTCGTCCGCCGCTCTCACCCGGCACTACAGGAGCTGGTAATTGCGTAGGTGGGGTGGTGGTCTCCGCACATGCTTGTTGATGTGTGGTTATTGGTGTGCTCTTGGCCGACTCCAGACGAATAAGATTCTTCGGCCATAGCAGCACCCAACCCTTGCAGCTTCCAATCCGCGGCGGGGTCTCGTCGTCCGCTCCCACATGCTGTACTGGAGGAGGCAAATCCTCGTGCCCCGATTTCACACTGGACAAGCTAACCCTGAAGTGCCCAGCAGGGATCAGCTGGTTGTGGAACGTGGGTTGCAAGGGGTCCATTATCATCCCCTTTCCCACGTCCACCTTCTGGCCTTTGATCAAGTAGAGTATGGTGCACAGGGTTTCTTTCGCCTGCAAACACATATGTCTGTGGCGTAAAACATCCGAAAGGCAACAAAAATGGAATATTATATATATATATATATGTTGGTGCGGCATGTAATTACCGTGACAGCGTCGAGCTCAACCAAAGACGAAGGTCCACCAAGCGCGCTAGAGACTGAGGACGGGCTGCTATGAGCGGGAGCGGCTGCGAGAGGAGGCCCAGTTGCGTGAGCAAGTGATGGTGCGATGGTGTTGTTGTTCATGGAGTTGCTCCCGACGAAACTAGGCAACGGGAAATCATGTACCGTCTTGTCTGGATTTTCCTTCGTCTAGTTGATGATAACTGGAACCAAGTTAGTAGCAAAATCATTTTTGCAGGCAGTTACAGCTGCATTGACTACCTGCTGTAGCAACTCATATTTGTCCTCGGCTGCTTTTTTCGCGTCCTCAGCTGCTTTTTTCTCGACCGCAAGCTTCTCCTTCGCGTCGATGTCCGCCTGACTAAACTTCTTTTTCTGCTTCTTGGCCTCCGGGCCCTCATTGTAAAACACCTTCCACGTGGCGCCATCTCCAGCGCCTTGCACACGACGATATTGCGGCCGCTGGCCCAAAGGGAGTCCCTTAAGTTCATTCAAGGCCCGGTCGAGAGGGGTGTCCCACTTGGGCCTCATCGGAGAAGTAGGGGTTTCGGCTGCAAGCTGGTGTTGCTTCTCCAGTAGTCTAATCAATTTCCTCGTGATCTTGTCCGTGTAAAAAACCTTTTTCTCCTTGTCCCACTTGTAGCGGGCCCTGATGAAGTCATGCTCCAAGGGGTTGGTGAACTTCACGAAGGGGTCTGGGAGACCCGCGGCTTCACGTTCCGCATCCTCCTTATCCCATATGGGCCTTTTACCGAGGTAGCCACGGCTTCCGAGGCGATGCTTCCCCGTGTTTCTTTGCTGAAGGCTCTTGAATTTCGCAGCCTTAGCCTTGGCGTCCTCGGTAGCGCAAGTGTCCTTGAACTTTTTGAACTCCAGAATCTTGGACATGGGTTCCTCAGCCTCAATAGCTCGTTTCACCCTCGATTTCCAGGAGGCCAAATCATTGCTGAACATGCCCATGGCGTGATTGTTAATCTTTTTCATCTTCGGATCATCCCACGGTTGTTCTATGTTATCATCCCGATCGGGGAACTTGAATCTCTTGTGCAACTTCGTTAGGAGCAACTGCGTCAAATGTTCTTTACTCCTTAAGTCATCGTCATTAATGCTCACGCATTCCTGTAGGATGCATCCTACTTGGTTCCCATAGCACTTGCGAGGTTCTTCCGGCTCTAACGGCTCAAACTTGCCAGGTGCCATCTTTGTGATCACAAGTCGTCCTATCCCTAGTTTGTTAGGTTTTCGTATCCTCTACTTCTTATGCCTCTTTTTGGTACCGGCATCGGCGCCGGTATCTTCCCCGGAGGTACCTTCCCCACCGGTCTCGGCGCCGCCATCGGTGCTGGCGCCGTCGGTGTCGGTGTCAGCGTCAGTACCATCATCCAGGCGGACCTGCAAACCTTGCTTAGCAGTCAAAAAGTCGAGGTAGTCTTGTTCACCCTCATAATCCATCTCGTCTGCATCTTGGTCAGAAGGCCCAGTTTCTTTGTTGTTCGACATGCTTCCTATGATTAAGTGTCCTCATTTATTTCTAAAAGTATGAATAAATGAGAAATGAGATAAAAAAGAAATCTATGTGCCAGCACTCGATATGCCAACTATGTAGCACAAATCATGCCTTTATTCACGGGAAATTTCGGCATGACCTTTGCTAAAAAATGGACATATCGAGCGCCTGAAATTCACCGGAACAGAAATGAATCAACATTCCGGCGTAACATAGGCAACTCGGATCATTTACCAAAACATGACATGTCCAAAACATGACATATCCACATATCACATGTCCAGTTCAAATTTGCATATAAACTCAGCAAATTTTGAAACCTATCTAAATTCATAACTAAATAGATAACCTAATTAACATAACTAAAACCTAAGTAAATTAACACTAGCTAGCAGAGAGAGAGGGGGGTGGTTTACAGAGGGTGCAGGGCGAGGAGGCAGGCCTGATGACGGCCGAGGTTGGGAGGGGAGGAAGCAGAGGAGGGAGGCGAGGGCCGACGGGTCGGGGGCGAGCGCCGGC